>NC_063338.1:6200221-6211281 GCF_021869965.1 Rhincodon typus
GTCCCTCCGGAAAGCAGATAAGGGTGGGGAGGGAAAGATGTCTTTGGTGGTGGGGTCGGATTGCAGATGGCGGAAGTGTCGGAGGATGATGCGTTGGATCCGGAGGTTGGTGGGGTGGTACGTGAGGATGAGGGGGATTCTTTTTTGGTTCTTATTGCATGGACAGGGTGTGAGGGATGAGTTGCGGGAGATGTGGGAGACACAGTTGAGGGTGTTCTCGACCACTGAGGGGGGAAAGTTACGGTCCTTCAGGGTCATTTCTCTGCACAGACAGGTGTTGTTCCACAAGGTGGTCATGCAGTCTGCATTTTGTCTTGTCAATTTAGAGGAGGTCACATTTTGAGCAACAAGCACATAGAATCCTTACAGCATGGAAATAGGCTAATCGGCCCAACAAGTCCACACCATCCCACTGAACAGCATACCAACCCTTTCCTTGTAACCCTGCATTTCACATGGTTAATCTACCTAACTTACACACCCCTGGACACTGCAGGCAATTTAGCATGGCTAATCTACCCAACCTGCACATCTTTGGACTGTGGGAGGAAACCGGAACACCTGGTGGAAACCCACGCAGACATGGAGAAAATGTGCGAACTCCACACAGACAGTCACCCGAGGGTGGAATCAAACCCAGGTCACTGGCGCTGTGAGGCTGCAGTGCTAACCAATGACCCACTGTGCCACATGGAGACTATATTGAAAGAAATACAAGCGAGTGTTGCTTCATCTGGAAGATATGTTTGGGGCCTTGGACAGTTAAGAAGGAAGAGGTGAACGGGCAAGTGTTACACCTTCTGTGATTCCATGGGAAGGTGCCATGGGGAAGTGAGGAGTGGTGGAAGAGTAGACGTAGGTGTCATGGACAGAACAGTTACTTTAGAATGTTGACAGTGGAGGGGAAGGTGTCTTTGGTAGTGGTATCATGCTGGAGGTGGCAGATATGGAAGAGGATGGTCCTTTGAATGCTGAACCTGGTTGTGTGGTAAGTGAGGACAAGGGGAACCAATAGTTTTTCTAGGAGGGATGGGAAGGGTTGAGGACTTAAGTGCAGGTGATGGGATCAGATGAGGTTGAGGGCCCTGCCAATCACAATGGGTGGAGAATTCCTTGGTTGAGTTAAAAGGAAGTAATGTCCCTGTGGAATGTGGCATCATCAGAACAGATGTGATGGAGACAGAGAAACTGGAAAAAGGGAATGGGATCATGGTAAGAATCAGGGTATGAGGAGGTGTAGTCAAGGTTACTGTGGGAGTTGGTGAGTTTGTAATGGATATTGGTGGACAACTTCTCCTTAGAAATGGGGTCAGGAAGGGAAGGGAAAGTTTCAGTGAATGGACCAGGTGAATGTGAGAGAAGGATGGAAAGTGGAAACAAAACTGATTAATTTTTCCAGTTGTGGATGAGAACAGAGGAAGCAGCACCGATGACATCATTGATGGATCAGAGAAAGAGTTGTGGCTGGAGCCAGAATAGGACTGAAACAAGGAATATTCCCCAGACCTGACAAAGGGACAGGCATAACTGGGACACATATGCATACCCATAGCCACAACTTTGACTTACAGAAGTTTGTTTATTTTCTCTGGATATCCTCTTAATCTGTTGCCCTCTCTTCTCCTCCCCCTCTTCCAACAGCATAAAAACCATTATTTTCCAACCCCTTTCAATTCTGAAGAAGAGACATATCAGACTCGAAACATTAATTTTGTTTGTCTTCCCACAGATGCTGCCAGAACTACTGAGTTTCTCTGGCACTTTCTGTTTTTATTCTTAACAACAATAACTGGATTGTAACTAACAAAAATAACTAACAAAAAAATGAAATAAGGTTCAAAGATCTTTTTAAAGTTCATTCACAGGATGTGGACATTGCTGACTGTGCCAGCACTTATTACTTATCCCTATTTACCCAGACAGCATTTGAGAGTCAACCAGATTGTGAAGGGTCTGGAGTTTTACGTGGGCCAAACTAGGTGAGGATGGCAAATTTCAATTCCCTGGAGGACATTAGTAAACCAGTTTTTTTTTCCCCTGACAATCAGCAATAGTTTCACGGTCGGCATTAGACTCTAAATCTCAGATTTGTATTGAATTCAAATTCCACCATCTGCCATAACAGGATTTGAGACTGGGTCCCCAGGATTAATAGTCTAGTGATAATACCACTAGGCAATAATCTCCCCTTGGTAAGTAAGACTAACAATTTAAATAACAATTGACAATGGACCAATGACAAGGGTCAGAGATTTGGGTCTGATTTTCAGTGGTACCAAGTCTTTACCGTTTAATAGTACTTTGAATTTCAGATCCTTTCCTGGCTTACATCTGCAGGTGTACGTGAAGCTGAGGAGGATGGCGTTTGTGATTGCCCACCCTGACTACAAAATTTGGTTGAAATAATGAAAGGAGAGGAGAAGAAAAACTTTGAAAAATGTGAATGCCAATCCCATTTGCTGTGAATGTCCATGCCTGTGGTTTATCCAGGATGGGCATCATTCTAATGGAGGCAAGAACTTGCAGTTTTAACATGTAAGTGCCTTTCCACCACCAATTGTGAATGAGGAATAGTGGGAGTACTGTTTCCCAGTCTCCGAGCTAATCCACAATCAACAATTACACCCCTACCTCACAACCCGAATCATCCTCACTAGTCTTCACACCCACTGACTGATGACCTGAATGCTGTTTGATAAGTCACAAAAGTTTAGTATGTTCACACAGCAAGTGATTAAAAAGACAAATGGAATGTTCTTGTTTGTCACAAGGGGAATGGAATATAACAATAGGGATGATATGCAACTGTTTTATAGGGCATTGATGAGACCAGTATTATGCACAAACTCAATCTCCTTTTTCCAGTATTGACATATTGGTATTAGAAGCAGTGCAGAAAAGATTCTCTCAACCAATTTTTGGAATGAGGGGTTTAGTTTAGCCTGTGATGCAAAGCATATATCCCTTTGAATCCACAAAGCACATGCTCCTTTCAAACTCCAAGCTAATGTATTATCTGAAGTTCCATCCCCTCGTGCCTATCCCCTGCACTCCCTCAAAATAGCCCCCCCACCCCTTGTCTTTCCTTCCTGCTTTGCCAAAATCTCCCATCCCTCTACATTCTCTTACAGGGGTGTTCTAGTACAGGCCCAACATCTAGTAGGCCTCATAATCTGGCTAGCTGCTGACCAGAAACTGAAAAACAAAACAAATTGGCTGTCCTTGTTAAATGCAGATTCAGGGTTACCTGCAATTCCAGCTTTCTCTGCCACTGTGATCATATTCCCATCCGCACCCGCACCCCCCCCACCCCAACCTTTCTCCACCACCAAATACGAGGACTGACATGTTTTGGAACCATTGAGAAGTGACTTGATTTAATGAGTGTTACATTAGAATTGGTTAACAACAGGTCGGTGAAGGAAAGACTTGCAAATGGTGAGCAAAATATGCTCAATTAATATTAAGCTTGAGAGTGATCTTTATCTATTTGTTCATTTCTGGTTTAGTTTGAGACTTTCAGTGAAATTCTCCACATGCATTAGTCCTATGAAGTAAGGCTTTTTCTTTAAACTGTAGACTCCACAGTAGTATAATTCATACTCAATGAATACTACGTATTAATTAACAGATAATGCTCAATGGAATATCTGTGCAATATTAGGCCAAAAATAAATGGTCCCTGAGGGACCCCCATAAACTTTCCTTATAAGGCATCCAACCCTGTAAACAAAGCAGGAACATGGCAGTTCTCAAGGATATAGGCTTCATGACAGATCTCAGGGTACCCTGGTGCAGACTTCCGAGATTTGTTACTGATGTCTTGCATGTAGATGGAATGGAATCCTTTTCTATTTATGAATTCAGCTGCGGTCTGATATGGTGCTCTCAACACCATATAACATGTAGTATAACAAGATCATTTACTATAATACAGACCAGGAGTGTCAACAGGAAGCCCAGTGATCGAGAAGCCTTTGTGGATGCAAACAAATAACACAGCAAGTTAATGGTAGCTGCAAGAATTGCAAAGCTCAAGACAAGCTGTACACAGAAGTGCCAGATAGGGAACAACCTGCGCTATCATGTAGGTGGATATGCACAGAAAAGGTGTGACATGATAGGCCTTGCATGTTTAAAGCCAGGTTAATGGCGCAAGGTTTTGAAAATTGGGATCCAAGATATATGTGTAGATTTGTTAAGGGCAGAGAAGGATGCTTGAAGATAGTCTTGGCTTTCTCACCAACAAACACTTGTCACCAACAGAAACCGAACTGGACTCACCATATAAACACTGTGGCTATAAGTGCAGAACAGAGGCCAGGAATATTGCAGCCTCTAATTCACCTTCTAACTCACAAAATCCTGTCCACCATCTAAAGGCAAATGAATACACCCCATCTGGCTGGATGAGTGTGGCTCCAACAACGCTCAAGAAGTTTGACATTATCCAGGAGAAAGCTGCCACTTGATTAGCACCGTGTCCACCAACACTCACTCTCTCCACCAACAGTGCACAGTAGCGGCAGTATGTACCATCCAGAAGATCCAATACTGAAATTCACCAAGACTCCTTAGACAACATTGTCCAAACCCACAACCACTTCAATCTAGAAGGACAGGGATAGCAGGTACATGGGAACACCACCATCTGCAAGTTTCCCTCCAAGCTGCTCAACATTCTGACATGGAAATATATTTACTTTCCCTCAGTGTCACTGGGACAAAATCCTGAAATTCCCTCCCTAACAGCATTGCGGATCTACCTACATCATGTAGACTGTAGCAATTTAAGAAGGCAGCTCACCACCGCCTTGTCAAGGACATGTAGGGATGGACAATGTATGCATCACTAGCAAGGCCAGCTTTTATCATGTGAATGAATAAAAAAAGTCAAAACTGGCCTTGATGTCAAAGGCAATTACTCTTATCTCACCTTGGGAATTCAGTTATTTTGCCCATGTTTGAACTAAGACTGTAATGAGGTCAGGAGCAGAACTCAAACTGGGTGTCCATGAGTGGGTTATTCATAGAATCACAAAATCCCTACAGTGCAGATAGAGGCCATTCAGCCCATCAAGTCTGCACCAACCCTCCAAAGAGCATCCCACCCTATCCCCATAACCTCACATTTACCATGGCCAATCCACTTAACCTGAACATACCTTGACACCATTGGGCAATTTAGCAAGGCTAATCTTCCTAACTTGTGCACCTTTAGACTGTGGGAGGAAACCCACGCAGACAATGTGCAAACTCCACACAGACAGTTGCCTGAGGGTGGAATCGAACCCAGGTTGGTGCTGTGAGGCAGCAGCACTAACCATTGAGCCACCTTGCTATCAGTTTGCATATTCTCCCTGTGTCTGTGTGGGCTTCTGCTGGGTGCTCCTGTTTCCTCCCACAGTCCAAAGATGTGCAGGTTAGGTGGATTGGCCACGCTTAAATTGCCCATAGTGTTCAGGGATGTGTAGATTAGCTGGATTAGCCACAGGAAATGCAGGGTTATAGGGTAGAGGGTTGGGTCTGGGTGGAGATGCTCTTCAGAGAGTCAGTGTGGACTTGATGGGCCAAATAGCCTGTTTCCACACTGTAGGAATTCTATGATTCTGCTGCTGTTGATGGACCACAGTGCCTCATGGATATCAAATCCTGAGTTGCTCAATCCATTTGTAATCTATCCCATTCAGCAGGGGTGAGTTTGACATTGTTTCCAGCAACTAAGTCAATGCCAAGTAGTCTGTCCAATTAAATTCCTTTTTTGAGAATTTTTAGTGATTTGGTACAACTGAATGGCTTGCTGGGCCATTTCAGAGGGCAGTTAAGAGTCAACCATATTGCTGTGCATGTGGAGTCACATGTAGACCAGACCTGGTAAAGACAACAGTTTCCTTACTAAAGTGCATTTGTGATCCAGATAGATTTTCAAAACACTCATCAATAGATTCATGGTCATCATTAAACTTTGAATTCAGATATCTTTTCTTGTGAATTCAAATTCCACCATCTGCTCTACTGGGATTCAAACCCATATCCGCAGAACATTACATGGAATGTTGTCCAGTGACAATAACACTGTTCCTTCACTTCCCCGTAAATATCTCCAATTTGAGTAGTACTCTGGACAGTAGCAACCTTCAGATATTTTCTGAGAATGAAGTAAAGGTTTGTGTGGCCTTTCAGCAATCTGCAGTAGTTCTAGTAGGAATTGTATGGTGCACTTCTATTGCTCTAACTCCACATTACAGAATGTATATAATAAAGACTTACTTTTTTGAATTGTCGAAAGTATCTTGAAGTACTGCAATTCAGGCTGCATTTCTATTTCATAGAGTCGTACAATACGGGAACAGGCCTTTTGGCCCACCATGTCTGTGCCACCATGGTACCATTCTAAACTAATTCCATCTGCCTACACATGGTCCATATCCCTGCTCTATTCCCTGCCTGTTCATAGATTCATAGAATTTTACAGTGCAGAAGGAGGCCATTCGACCCATTGTGTCTGTACTGGCTCCTGAAAGAGCCACCCAGCTAGTCCGACACTCCACCCTTACCTTCATATCCCACTAACTTCATCACTTTCAAATATATACCAGTTCTCTTTTGAAATCTCCTATGGAATTCGCCTCCACCACTCTCACAGGCAGCATATTTTAAATCCTAACAATTCTCTGAGTAAAGAAGTTTATCCTCATCTCACTCCTAGCTTTCTTGCTGACAATCTTGAAATTGTGACCCCTAGATACTGACAGACCAAATAGTGAAAAGATATCCTGCTTTACACTGTCAAAATTGTTCATAGTTTTGAACATCTCCTAAGCTTCTCTGTTCCAAGGAGAATAAGCCTCTAAACTTTCCTTATTACTAAAATCCTTAATTCATGATATCATTCTGGTAAATCTATTTTGAACTCTCTCCAGGGCTTTAACCTTGTTCCTTAAATAAAGTGCCCAGAACTGAGCACAACACTCCGAATGTGATCCGTCCAATGATATGTAGAGGTGCAGCATCACTTCCTTGCTTTTATATTCTATGCCTTTATTTATAAACTCAAGGATCCTATAAGCCTTCCTAACAATTGTTTCAGCTTGCCTGGCCACCTGTACTCTCCTCAGAGTTGTATCATTAGGCCTGTATTGTCTTTCTGTGTTTCTTTCACCAAAATACATTACCTCACATTTCTTTGCATTACATTGCAGTTGTCAAGTATCTGCCCTTTTGACAAACTTGTCAATGTCCCTTTGAAGTCGCTCAGCATCATCCTCACGTTTCACTATTCTCCCTGTCTTAGTATCATCAACAAATTTAGAGATTTTGCCCTTCACACCCAACTCCTACTCATTTACAGAAATCAGAAAAAGCAAGGGATCCAACACCAATCCCCAGGGAACACCACTTTCAACTCACCTCCAATCTGAGAAATTCTCATCTATATCTACTTCCCGTTTCCTATCTTTTAGTCATCTTCTAATCCATGCTGCCAAGGATTCATCAATCCCAGACATTGCTAATTTTCTAACCAACCTGCCATGTGGCACCATATCAAATACTTGCTGAAAGTACAAATATACAACATCCATAGCATTATCCTCATCTACTGCCTGTGTCACCTCGCCAAAGAACTCAACTAAATTTGTTAGACAAGACCTGCCCTTGACAGAGCCACATTGACTGTCTAGTATTAACTTATTTTCTCCAAGTGTATATTTACCTTATCCTGTATTATGGCCTCCATCAGTTTTCCTGCTATTGATGTCAAGCTGGCAGGTCAGTAGTTTCTTGGGTCACCCCTTGTCCCTTTTTTAAACAATGATGTCACCTTTTCAATGCTCCAGGTCCCCAGGACTAAACTTATGTTCAGACAGATCTGGAAAGTTTCTGTCGACAGCTGCGCAATTTGCTCCCTTAACTCTCTCAGCAATCTAGGATGCACCCTGTCCGGGCCTGGTGACTTCTCTACCTGGAGGGCTGCCAGCTTTTTTTGTACCTCTTTGTTGTCTGTCGCTATACTGTTCAGTTGCTCAACACTCATGTTCGTCTGTCTATCTAAATGCCTCCTAAACTTTGTCATCGTATCTACTTCCACCACCTCCCCTGGCAGCACGTTCCAAGCACCTACCACCCTCTGTGTAAAACCTTGCCTTGCACATCTCCTTTAAGCTTCCCTTTCTCACCTTAAACCTATGCCCCCTAGTATTTGACATTTCCACCCCGGGAAAAAGACTTGACTATCCACCCTACCCATGCCTCTCATAATTTTATATGCCTCCATCAGGTTGCCCCACCCCCAGCCTCTGATTAGTGAAAACAATCCAAGTTTGTCCCATGTCCTCTTATAGCTGGTACACTCCAATGCAGGCAATGTCCTGGCAAAACTCTTTTATACCCTCTCCAAAGCCTCCACATCCTTCTTAAAGTGTGGCAACCAGAACTGTGCGCAATACTCCAAACATGGTCTAACTGAAGTTTTATACAAAAACGGAAACTGCTGGAAAAAACTCAGCAGGTCAGACCACATTTGTGGAGAGAAATTAGAATTAATGTTTCGTGTCTGGTGACCTTTCTTCAGAAGTTTTATACAGCTGCAACATGACTTGTCAATTTTCTCCTCAATGCCCCGACTGATGAAGGCAAGCATGCAGTGTGCCTTCTTTACCACCTTATCCACTTGTGTTGCCACTTCCAGAGAGCTATGGACTTTCACCGCAAAATCCCACTGTAAATCAATGCTCCTGAGGGTCCAGCCATTTATTATATACTTTCCTCTTGTATATGACCTCCCAAAATGCTTCACCTCACACTTTTCTGGATTAAACTCCAAATGGGGATGTACACTTGGATGCTTTCATTAGCATGATCCTATCGCTAACTCAGGTTTAGGTTGGATGTTGAATATTGAGCCCTGAAATTGATTCCTTTCTCCCCATGCCTCCTGCCCAGAAAAGGGATGAAGCCAAAATCATTTTCTACCTAGTAGATGTCAAAATTCCGCAAGGCGTGTAATGTGATGCAACAGGTGATGAGGAGGATCTTAAATTTGTGCCATAATATAAAGCCAATAATAATAAGTTGACATAACAACGTGTAGAGCTGGATGAACACACCTTGTTATCTCAGATTCTCCAGCATCTGAAGTTCCTATTATCTCTGAAGCAAGTTGACAATAAGTTGACAGCTGGTTTTACATCCCTGCTAATTTTCATTTACATTGTCTTCAGTATGGAAATGCACAACAGACTACTGACTCATCAACCCATTTTACGTTATCACAGAAAGTTGTAGAATCCGTACAGTGTGGAAGCAGGCCATTCTGCCCATTGAGTTCACACCGATCCTCCAAAAAGCATCCCAGCCTGACTTACCCTCCTACCCTATCGCCATCTAGCAAATCCACCTAACCTACACATCCATGGACAATTTAACTTGGCCAGTTCACTTCATGTGCACATCTTCAGAATGTGGGAGGAAATTGGAGCATCTGGAGGAAAGCTACACACACATGAGGAGAACATACAAAGTCCACAAAGGCAGGCACCTAAGGTTGGAATCAAACACAGGTCCCTAGACCTATGTGGTAGTAGTGCTAACCACTGAGCCACCATTCCACTGCAGTAGTGTGGTTGCTAAGAATATGGTTGCTATGCATGCATATTATTTTATACACTTTATATTACTCCTTTGTATTTTATTCTGAGCCATCATTTAGACTGTCAGCCAATTGTGGCAATCTGTCCAAATAGCAGTGAAACTGCAAAGATTTTACTGATTTTACAGATAGGATTGCTATTGCAACTAATTGAACATATTAATTCTTTAGTTACATGACAAGTCAGTGCCAACACTGTTATTGTGCTGTTCTAATAATTGCAGTTTGCTCTCACAGCATATGGCCAGAATGATGTGATACTGTGACATTTGCATTAAAAACCTAGAGATATTAATATCCATGCTTAAAAAAGCATTTTGTTCTCTGACAGTCTATATCCACTGTTTTGACTGATTATCAGTCAGCCAGGACACCTCACAGTGGCAGTATATCACAGGAATAGGTTCGATTCATCTGATTCCATTAAAGAAAAGAGCACTCAACTGCTCTTGTCATTTTGGTACAGTGTTTACAACAGGCAGGTACAATTTGAAAGCAGCACAAAAGAATTGTAATGTAGCGCAGCAATTCTTTGTTCCCTTATGTTGCATAGAAATTTGAACAGCAAAATAGATGCCTGACGAAAGTAAATAATGGCTTTGATTGGCCTAATTGTTCAGAGGTTAAACTACAAACCTAGAATTCCTGATTAGATGTATGCTTAACTGGAAGCTACAGTGGTAATAACAAAAGGCAGAAAATATGTTTTTCCCAATATTTTATTACTCATTCTTGGCATAGATAAGTCACTCACAAAATTAACATGTATTGCTCTTACTGATTTTCCCATAAGATGTGGTAGTGAGTTCCCCTTGCAGTCTGTGTGTTTTTATTCACTCATGTGACATAGGATGTGCATTGATGGCTGGGCTAACATTTATTGCTCACCTGCAGTTGCCCTGGAGAACGTGGTGGTGAGCTGCCTCTTGAACTGTTGCAGTCCACGTGCAGTAGGTCGACCCACAATGCCGTTAGGGGGAGAATTCCAGGATTTTGACCCAGTGACATTGAAGGAACATCAATACGTTATGCGAATGATACTGAACATTGTGAGGTCATCGGTGAACATCTCAACTTCAGACCTTATGATGGAGGGAAGATCAGTGATGAAACAGCTGAAGATGGTTGGGCCTAGGACACTACCCTGAGGAACGCTTGAAGGGATGTCCTGGAGCTGAGGTGACTGACCTCCAACAACCACAACCATCTTCTTATGTGCCGGATACAACTCCAACCACTGGAGTGTTTGTCCCCTGATACCCATTGATTCCTGTTTTGCTAGGTCTCCTTAATGCCTCACTCGGTCGAATGCAGCCTTCACGTCAAGGGCCGGCACTCTCACCTCACAACTGGAATTCTTTGTTCATGTTTGAACCAAGGCTGTAATGAGGTCAGAAGCTGAGTGGCCCTG
>NC_063338.1:6221281-6316647 GCF_021869965.1 Rhincodon typus
GATGCTGCTTGGCCTGCTGTGTTCATCCAGCCCTGCACCTTGTTGTCTCGGATTCTCCAGCATCTGCAGTTCCTACTATCTCTGGTGATAGGTGAGGGCAGGTAGGCAGTCGTAGGGATTGGTCAGTGAGGTGGGAGGAGTGGATAGCTGGGAGAGAAGATGGACAGGTTGTGTCAGGTTGTGTCAGGTCAAGGAGGCAGGGATGACAGGGAGGGTTGGTCATGGGATGAGGTCAGGGATGGGGAGATTTTGAAACTGGTAAAGCCCACATTGAGACCATTGGGTTGTAGGCTCCCAAGGCAGAATATGAGGTGCTGCTCCTCCAGTTTCCGGGTGGTGTCATTGTGACACTGGAGGAGGCCCAGGATGGACATGTCGCCCAGTGAGTGGGAGGGGGAGTTGAAATGGTTCACAACTGGAAGGTGTTGTCATTTGTTGTGAACAGAGCGCAGGTGCTCTTTACAAAGTGGTTTCCAAGCCTCCGCTTGGCCTCACCGATGTAGAGGAGGCCAGATCGGGAGCAGTGGATGCAATAGACCACATTGACAGATGTGCAGGCGATGTGAAAGGTTTTTTTGGTTCCTGGGATGGAGGTGAGGGGGGAGGTGTAGCGGCAGGTGTAGCACTTCCTGTGGTTGCAGGGAAAGATGCCGGGGGTGGTGGGGCTAGTGGGGAGTGTGGAGCGGACGAGGGAGTCATGGAGAGAGTGGTCCCTAAGGAAGGTAGATAGGGGTGAGGAGAGAAATATATCTTTGGTTGTAGGATCAGATTGCAGGTGGCAGAGAATGATACATTGAATCCGGAGATTAGAGGGGTGATACGTGAGGACAAGAGGATTCTGTCTTTGTTTTTGTTGTGGGGAAGGGGTGTGATGGCAGAGGTGTGGGAAATGCAAGTGATGCAGTTGAGAGCATTTTCGACCACCGAAGGGGGGAATTTGCAGTCCTTGAAACAAGAGGATGTCTGGGATGTTCAGCAGTGGAATGCCCCATCTTGGGAGCAGATGTGGCGGAGGTGGAGGGATTGGGAGTAGTGGATCACATTCTTGCAGGAAGGTGGGTAAGAGGTGGTGTAGCCTAGGTAGCTGTGGGAGTCAGTGGGCTTGAAATAGATATCGGTTTTGAGGCGGTCACCAGAGATGGAGACAGAGAGGTCCAGGAAGTTCTGATATGGATGTCACTAAGCAATTTAATTGTTCCAAACCGCATGTAGGGGGACGTTCCAGGGTGTGCACTCTCCTGGGGACTGGCCTATGATTTCTCTTACTCAAGTCAGGCCTTGTAGGACTCCTTTGCGATCTCGAATCCACATACCGGCAGCAACTACCATGGCTTGCTGGCCCAGATCCTGAAGAACTTTTTAGCCACTTGGCCGAGGCTCTGCCTTGTTGTGGGATTATGCTGTGGGCTGGCCTAGGGTCCCTCTGCTCAGAATATGCCCTGCGTGAAGCTCTGTGATCGCCTACACTCAAACCATGTTCCCTAAGCTCAGTTGGACAGGTAAGGGAGTCCACTTCCATTGGGATGCCCTGTATCTCCCACGCTCCACTCGCTGCATTTTCTAATGACAGATCTGGTTGTAGTGCCCGTTTGAAGTCCAGTTGGGCTTCAGCTATTGGGGCACTTCTGCATGGTTATATCATTAATCCCACAGTCCCAATGGTGTCTCAGCATCTCATTCAGGGTTAACCCAAAATCACCCGAAATGTCAACTTTCCTGGTCCTCTGATGCTGCCTGGCCTGCTGTGCTTCTCCAGCTCCATACTGTGTTATTTCTGACTCCAGCATCTGCAGTTCTTGTTATCTCCAGTTTGACTGAGCTGGGTTTAGGTTTCCTTTCATTGTGTAAATTCCTATTGGTGATATGTTAATCATTCACTGCTTAGCACAGTATACCTGGGCACCTGGGGGTTATTTTTACATTCCTTGACCTTTTTGTTTTCTGTTGCTGATTAAATGTTTTCTTATCCATTTATTTTATGCTTGATATCTTTGGGTGATTTCCACTTCCACAAATTACAGTACTCAGCATTAGGGAGAAAGCAAAGGTCATTGAAACAGGTCACTGACTTCACATGGCTCTATGATTAGGTAGTTTTTAAGGCTTTAGTCAGCCTAAAAAACCCAAGTGTTGTGCAGTGAAGTTTCTCATATTAAGCAGCAAGTTAAGAGGAATCCTAAGGCACCTCTTTTTGACCTTTCCATTATCAGTTAGATTTCAGGATTTTTTGAGCTCATGTAGACTGCTGAATTGCCATGAAATGTTTGAACATCATGTAAGACTATGTTTAACCTGAGTGTGGCACACACTTAGTGCAACTTTGCTCAGCAGACCACTGCAATATGAGGGAGAGTGGAAATGTAAACTGCGCTTTGTATGTCTTCCAGGCTTAATGCCAATACAATCCCTTGTAAAGCTGACAGTTACATTGAAACTTCGCCTTCAGAAGTGTATGGAGCCATTAGCCGATTCCACTCTCTCACTCGCAAACTGGTTGTAAATGTGGAAGAAGTGTGTGCAGGTTAGGCACCAGCAAAATCCCTGCAAGTTGCTTTTAGCCTCTGCGTGATCCACATTAAAAAGTCACACCTACGCGGCAATCATAAATGCCTCGGTTCAAAGATCCATTGTGTCTCATGGTATCTGCAAGAAACTGCTTGCGAAAGACGAGCAATACTTGGTTATTACCACTGCTTTCATCTCCAGAATGTCTCAAGAGGCTGCTCATTTCTTACATGGGTGCAACTGAACCAGGTCCGCAAAGACACTGAAGCAGACATCAGCAGGTCTGGCAGCATCTGTGGAGGGAGAAACAGAGTTGATGTTTCGAGTCTGGTATGATTCTTCTTCAAAACTTTGTACTTCATAATAGACTTGAAACATTAACACTACTTTCTCTCCACAGCTGCTGCCAGATCTGCTGGGTTTCTTCAGCATTCTCTGTATTTGTTTCCAAGTTCCAGCATCTGCAGTATTTTGCCTTTGTAATACAACTGACAATGTTTGCGAACTCTATCATTTGGTCCAGTTTACCACTGTCTCCGACAAACCTGCCTGTTGTTGCTGTGCCTGGCTGTGCATGTTATAAAGTCATTATGACCAAGATCATGGGATCGTGTTCAGACTGGAGCTGAGCAGGTGTCTGGTCTCTGTTGTCCTCTGAGTGACAAAGTATTTCTCCTTCAACCAGCTGTGGACACATGTCAGTGATGTGCTCATCAGACTGTGATCCTGACTCTAATCTAGAGACAGAATCCACCAAGGTGAAAGTCTCTGAGCTGGTTTAGGAAGGAGGTGAAAACCTGGTTGGTTTGTCCTCTGAGGGTTCGGTATCATCCTCCTCAGAGGTGAAGATGGAATGAGACTCTTCAGGGCTGGCCTCTTCCTGGCAAAAGCTTATGGGTGCCAATAATACCTGAACAAGGGAAGGAAATTATTATAGAACAGGGATAAAAGCTTGGGCATGTTTAGACTGAGTTCACATTGAGGTTAATGGGAGAACAGTATAGCACAACACAATGAAGCTGACTGTGTTGATTGCCTAAGGAGGTCTTCTCCAGCCAAATCCAGGACCTTTTCCTAAATTGCATGAGGAGCCTTATGTCTGATATTTCTGCTTTGGTCTTGGCCCTGTTGACCAGTTATAAGCCATTTTGTTTCTTCAATTAGACACAAGGAGGGACCGAATATGTTGGAAAGTGGACGGAAGAGCAGTTAGTGGTGATCCGGGAGCAGGAGGGGTGATAAGGTGTATCCAGTGTGAAAAGTAATAAGCTATTTCTCAGAAGAGGGATAAAAAGTCTGGCGACTTAAACCCAAACTACAAACTAAATTTTTGCATTCAGTAGTATTGACCAATCTTGCCCACCAATCAGCTGTTTTCCCTGTCCTTGTGATACCACACTGCCATTGGTCTCAATTGCAGGGTTGGCTTCTTGATCCAGGCTTTTCTTCTTCTCCCACTCACCCCTTGCTGTAATGTCATTTCTTACAGTAAACCTTAATTAAAACTCTTCATTCGCTTTCTGCCCTGAATTCCCACTTTGGTCCAAATTCCTAGTTATTCAATCTGTCTCAATCTCATTCAGTTTGACCGTGCGGCTTACTCTAATATTATTCTGATCTTCCAATGTATCTTAAGGTGCGTACATTTTTCGAAATAAAACCTTCTTTGTTGAGACAGATAAAAGGTAAACAGCTTTCTCTAGTAGTCATCAAATTTTAATTCAGCATTTGTTGTAAATTACCATATAAGATTTAATACAGACCTTAAAATATTATAAAGCATTTGACTATGAACTTTATCCTAGTGCAAAGGTGAGCAGGTTGGGTGGATTTGTCATGTTAAATTACCAATAGTGTCTAGGGATGTGGAAGTTAGATGGATTAGCCATGGGAAATGTAGGGATAGGATAGGGAGGTGAGTCTGGGTGGGATGCTGTTCAGAGGGTTGGTATGGACTCGAAAGGCCAAATGGCAAATGATTCTATGATTCTATGATTTCTTTTATATTAACATCACTTATTCAGCAATTAAGTTCTGCTGATGACATGGTAGATATCTGAAATTAAGAGTACATTTACCACAGATAGAGATTGATTGGAATAGAGAAGGAGGGGATTTGCCAATTGAAATCAGTTACTTTTGCTGGAATAAGGCTCTTGCTTACCTAGCCAACCACAGATGGAGAACTCAGATGTTTAGCCAACTGTTTCTATGAAGAAGTTTCCAAATGGCCTCAAATGAATGCTTGCTTGAACTCCAAGAAACAAAAATGCTTTAGCTCAGCATAGGTTCTGTATTGACAATTGAGTGGAATGCTTAATGCACTTGAATGACATCTTTATATGTCCCAATATATTATTTCTTCTGTGGTCTATTTGGTCAATGTCTGAATGTTTAGTAGGACAATATTGATTTAACAGACCAATAGTCATATGCAACAAAAGAGATTCAGAGATTTATAATGGTTTTATTGTAGTTCTATACTTTAGGACGAACACTGTAGAATCATAAAATCATAGAATTTTATATTACAGAAGGAGGCCATTTGACCCATCATGTCTGTACTGGCTCCCTAAAGATCTAACCAGCTCGTCCCATTCTCCACCCCTATCTTGTAGCATTTTCAAATATATACCAGCTCTCTTTTGAAACTTCCCATGGAATCTGTCTTCACCACTCTTACAGGCAGCGCATTCCAAATCCTAACAATTCTCTGAATAAAGAAGTTTCTCCTCATCTCATTCTTACCTCTCTTGCTGACAGTCTTGAAAATGTGAACCCTAGTTACTGACACATCAACTGGTGGAAACAGAGTATTCTTTGCCCTGTCAAAATTGTTCATAATTTTGAACACCTCAATAAGGTTACCTTTTAATCTTCTCTACTTCAAGGAAAATAAGTTCAAGTTTTCTAATCTTTCCCTGTATCTAAAATCCGTCATTCTAGCAAATCTCCTTTGAACTCTCTCCAGGGCTTTAAAATCCTTCCTGAAATAAAGTGCCCAGAAATGAACATAATACACCAAATGTGGTCTCACCAATGGTTTGTAGAGCAATGGTGCAACATCACTTCCTTGCTTTTATACTCCATGCCTCTATTTATAAACCCAAGGATCCTATAAACTTTCTTAACAACTGGAAGGATGGCAGGATTCTTGGCAGTGTGGAGGAACAGAGGGATTTTGGGGTCCACATCCATAGATCCCTCAAAGTTGCTACCCAAGTTGATACGGTTGTTAAGAAGGCATACAGTGTGTGTGCTGGCTTTCATTGGCAGGGGAATTGAGTTTAAGAGCCGTGAGGTTATGCTGCAGCTCTATAAAACCCTGGTTAGACCACACTTGGAATATTGTGTTCAGTTCTGGTTGCCTCATTGTAGGAAGGATGTGGAAGCTTTAGAGAGGGTGCAGAGGAGATTTACCAGGATGCTGCCTGGTCTGAAGGGCAGATCTTATGAAGAAAGGTTGAGGGAGCTAGGGCTTTTCTCATTGGAGCGAAGAAGGATGAGAGGTGACTTGATAGAGTTGTACAAGATGATGAGAGGCATAGATAGAATGGATAGCCAGAGACATTTTCCCAGGGCAGAAATGACTATTATGAGGGGACATAATTTTAAGGTGATTGGAGGAAGGTATGGGGTAGATGTCGGAGGTAGGTTCTTTACACAGAGAGTGGTGGGTGTGTGGAATGTGCTGCTGGCAGTGGTAGTGGAATCAGATACATTAGGGACATTCAAGCGACTCTTGGATAGGCACATGGATGATAGTAAAATGTAGGGTATGCAGGGTAGTTTGATCTTAGAGTAGGAAACTAGGTTGGCACAACATCGTGGGCCGAAGGGCCTGTACTGTGCTGTACTGTTCTATGTTCCAACTGGTTCAACTTGCCTGGCCACCTTCAGAGAGTAATGAACATGAATCCTGAGGTCCCTCTACTCCTAAAATCTCCTCAAAGTTATACCATTGAGCCTGTATTATCTTTCCGTGTTTCTTCCACCAAAATGCATTACCTCATATTTCTCTGTATTGAAATTCATCTGCTAGGTGTCCGTCCAATTAGCCAACTTGTCAATGTCCCTCTGAAGTCTCTCAGAGTCATGCTCATAATTCACTTTCCTGTGTTTTGGTGCCTGAGACATATTGTGAACTGGCACTGATTCTGAGCATCTCTCAGGTCAAGCAAAACATTTTGAAATGTTTTACAGCTGTGGGTAGTGACTCACCCAGCTATCATTCTAACCATTTATATTACAGACAGTGACAGAGGTGCAGCGTCCTGGGAGATAACACATCTTACAACCGCTACCTTGAGAAATCTGACTCAGGTTGCCATCATAGCAGTCAGTCCAAGAGGCACATGTTGTTCCAGGATCTTTCTGCTGATGTTCTCCAGTTTGACAGTTGTATTTGTCGACAAGGTTGTAGCGGGTATTTATTGTTCTCTCAAAAGCTTTCATTGTTTCGCCAAACAAGGGTAGTACAGTCAAGTATAGCAATATGAAACATTCATAGCTGCTCTCTCAGTAAATGGCATCAATTTTCATAATTGGATGTTTATTGAGGACAACCTCTTCTTGTTGAATGTTACTTGCTCAGTGGAAGTAACCCTCATGGTCATGAATGGCACTTATTAGGCCTTAAAACTGCTTTACTTTGAGCTGCCAACAAAATGTGTCAGCAATGCGATGAGATAAATGCAACTCATAGAAAAATGTGACAGTTATAGAAACTGAGTGTTAAACAACTGAAACTAATAGACTTTTAGATAGATTTCAGTACAAGATTAGACAAAGACAGTATTCACTGAGCTTCATGCACATTTAATTCATTACCAGTTGTAAACAACTGTAGGTTCTCATAGCTCAATGGTTCTCAAACATTTTTGGATGAAAGTCCCCTTCTCAAATAAACTAGTAATCACAGAAGCCCGGCTAGATTGAAAGTGATGTCTGTAGAAAATGTTTCAATAATGCTTTTTTTAGGAAAACAGGTAGAAATCTCAGTTGGATTGGCATGTCTGCTTCTCACTGTAGGATCTGTCAATTCCTGGCAGGAGCTTAGAGTCAGCAGGCGGCCAAGATGAGCAGAATTGGAAGAAAACACTGTAGCGGGGGAAGAGTAGAAGCAATTGAGAATCATAACATAATCAGTTCAGAATAGTGCAGAAAAAAGAGCATGGAGAAAGTAAAAGCTCAACAATAATTGAATCACAGACTGAGCAGAAACACTCATAAAGCAGAAGCTTGGAGACAGAGGAGCCAGGAGAAGGAAGGAATATGGAAAGAGCAGGAGCAAAAAGGGAGTGTGTCAAGCCTCTGGCTTCCATCCTGTTACGACCAGGTAAGGAGGGGGAAATTGGCTTCCCTCTTCTTAACTCCCTCTTGGTTAGGCGCAACAAATATTTGTATTTCATTTTTTAGGTCAAAGTGAAAGAACCACATTATTAGGCCTTCTTGAGTGAGAAACTTTTTTTTAAAAAATAAAACTTTTTATTATCTACTAACCTCATTAATATGTTTATAATAAACAGGATTGTGAAGATCATCTATTACAGAAAGAAGGCAAAGGCAATTGAAGTTTAAAATGCTTAGAATCCTTCAGTTGGGAGAATGACCTGAGTCTTAACTGTTTAACTGTTACCTTGTTTCTTCAACAGTGGCAAATATCCTTTAGTCCTTGGTAAATGGGTATTGTTTCGAGTTGAATTTTCAGCATGCATTGACTTTGACGTTGCGAGAGACATGGGGGAGAGAGAGTGTCTTCCAGTTCTTGCTTACAGATCCATTTTCCTTTGGCTCTACTCTGCTGCTCAAAATTAGCTGTTCAAATGTAGTAGATTGCATATTCAGGAGTCTAGTTCCATTGAGCAGAATGTTTTAAGCTCTGGAATAATGTGTGTTATGGTAAGAAATGTGGGAGAACTGCATACGAGGGCAAGCAAGGTCTTTCTTAGTGTAAAAAGTACCAAGTCACATTTTCCAACAGAGTTCCGGGCATCAAACCAACAGTCTCACTAAGGATCGGCGAGATGCCAATTAACAGTGATTATTGTTCATTGTCAACCTCAGTTATACCAAATCACATTCACTAATATGCAGAGTCCTATTTTACCAATCACCGAAAACTAGAAGCCAAACATTCCTGGCACAAATGTCAATGCGGGTCCTTGGCACCTCCGGCTCACCACTTGCCCCTCTGGTCCTCCATCTTGAACACCCAGCACCAACATCTCAGGGCATACTCCATGGTCTTTGGTCACAAGTCCATGGTTCCTGGCATTAACAAATTCTACTCCACTCCACACCATTATGTCAATATAGTACAGCTGTGCAGTTTAATGCTCCACTTTAGTATTCACTGGCATCTCTCATTACAAGGCTGCTGCAAGGAAACTCTGTGTGCGTGGACAGACACTAGCTCACAGATTAGACCAGACTACATTACAGGGTACTGTCTTGCTCTACTAGCGCCCGCTCATTTGACCTATTTGGATGTTTACAGCAGCCCTGCCTTGCCCTGTCTTGTCTTTTAGACCAGACAAAGTCAGGCAGCTTATTTTGGTTGTCAGCTGTCACCAGTCAAGGGGATGGACATGTTGCTGCACGCCACCATGCTATGTTGGTGTTATACCTTCATCTTGTGCCAGCAGCGGATATGGTAGACATACTGCACGTACTTCAACCAAATGATCAAGTTTTGAAGTCAGAGGGGCATAATACTCAAGCATGTCAAGGGAGATACCCTTCAGTCAGGGGGTGCTGGCACAGTAAGTGAGGTGTAACCTCCATTATCACTATAGGGCCTTGGGCATGGTCAGGCAGTCTCTTGTGTGATCAGGGTCAGGACTCTTAGCTAGCGGGGTTGCAAATCCAAATTTCAGGCAGCCCACCACCCATCTTGCCACTTTTTGCTCTGTTATGGGCCATTTTTTTCTGAACTGACAGAAAGGGAACAATTAAGTGAGATGGACGTGGATGACTCAGCTGTTAGTGCTGGCGCCGGTAGGTGAAAAGTGGTGATTTGTTCTGATTGAGTGAATAAGAGGAAGTGTGGAGGCCGTATAGGGTTAGTGGTGTGAGAAGTTGGATGGGTGAGAGTGATGGGGAAGTTATTATATGCAATAGTGAGAATGGGTAGAGAATGTACCTTTGTGAGAGGCGGATGCAATAGCAGAGAGAGAGATTGAGTCTGAAGTAGCACAGAGAAGATGGTGGCACTTAGAATGGATGTCCAACAAGAATTTTGACCTTCTTCCTGCATTGCTGTTTGTTCCTCCAATTGGCTGCACTGACCTGGGTGCCTGTCTCAGCACAGATTTATAGGGCTGCACGTTCTCCACTGCTGGTCTTGGGGATGCGTGTGGAAATCACCCTTCTGTACCATAATGTCCACAAGATCTCCTCTCCCTGTCCCTGTCCACAAACCAGGACTGTAATGCCCTCTTCTCTGCCAAGTCCAGCACAAATGTCACGAACCTTGCACGGTGGTTCTGGACTGCCTGTGTATTTCTGTGTGTGCAGTGACCTTTTAAAGATGGTAATAGCATCAGAGATGATGGTCTATTTCAAGATAGTGGCAGTGATGAGCAGTCCCATTCATGATGAGTGATAGAATTGGGCTAGCATTGGATGAGGAGATGCCACGGGGACAGGGTAGGTAGTTAAAGAAACTAGTTAGGGATGATGAGCGGGAAAAGCCACTAGACCTTGTGGAGAGAAGGTGTTGGCATTCTGGTCAATAAGCATCCTTTTCTAGATCTACGCTCTCCTGGAATCTGAAACCTACTTATTCTCAGGCAATCAAGCTTTTTGCTGACAACTAGCTTCACTGAGCTTGGATATTTTCCTGAATATCTAATCTTGCTCAGTTATGTCAAGCAAATACAACTTGTGGACTTTTTAACACCCCTTGCCCCAACCCCAACTCTCAGCTGTACCAAACTATTAGTAACACGCAGCTACATCAGAAACCCCACAGCTCCCATGGCTTTTCTGGATCCCTGACTGCAATGCTTAACTGCCAGCTAACTCCCAGAATTTTTGCCTGATTTCAATCTGCACAGTGCTGTTGACTTCTCACTGAACCTGCTGTGCAGAACCCATGCAGTTCAGTTGCCTTCTCAGCAGTACAGTTAAAAGGAGCCAGACCTGATGTGGAGTCTATTTCTGTCTCTTTCAAGTGCTTGCTGATTTTTACAACCACCATTCATCTCTTCCTCAGCCACCCCTAGAACTTTTCTCAGTGACCTATTGAAAATTTTGTAACCAGTCGCTCCCCTATTTCTAGGTAGAACTGCATGTAACTAGGAACTATCAAACATAACACCCTTAAGAACTGAGTATGCCGTGGATGTTACATTCTCACAGAATGCTGGCTCCTGCACCATGAAAATTGCTCATAAAAAGACAGATTCATCATAAACATTATTGTATTATGAGTAGCATGAGCCTCTGAAGAGTTGCTGGGTCTCTCACTAGCTGCCAGACTTTGATTGGCCAGCAGCTTCAGGTGGGCCGTGCCATCACAGTACCAGGAAGCAAAATTCCCAATGGTAGGCTTTTAGGCTCATGGCAAATGGAGGCAACTTGTGGCTCACAGGCAGGCTGTAGCGCACACAGCAAACAGGGGGCAATTTATGACTGAACTACAGGCTTTCATGCATATGGCAAAGAGCTGTTTATGACTGAAGAGGCATGGAAAAGTAGTAAACAAGGAGTGTCAGTGCCTGGACAGCATGGAACCATATAAGCAATGAAGGGAAGAATTGGGCAAGGATGTGCTCCAATCATCCCGTAGGTGAGGTGTGCTGCAGCCATTCTGTGGACAAACGGTGCTATGCTGAGCATGGAGGGGGTTGTGTTGCCATCAGCCTGGGGATGGGGAAGGGGAGGGAATTATCACAAGGATGGGGTTGCAGTCGGATATTGTAGTTGGTGATATTCTGAGCCACCCTTCCATGTAGGAGAAGGCTGATTAGGGACAACACACCCAGGTCTGTGACGCGCTATTGATAAAATTTGTCTGATTCTGCCCTCTATCTCCCAAAAGTCCTCCAGAATGTTAGCATCTTGCATTGTACTGTTGCAGTGGCTGTGCACTCTCAGTGACTGAACTTTCAGCGTCATGGGTGCACAAAAACAAACACTTTTGCATCAACCCCCAAGGAATGGTGAGAGTCACCTCTCTGATGCATTTCCTATCTGAGATTCTGAGAATGTCCTGCCTGGTAAAAGACCTATGACTTCTGCATCCCTCTCGTACTAGTCACCTTTCAACATGAATTCATGAATTGTCTCTGCAGGGCCCACAGAATGTCTGTTCCAGGCTTAATACCTTGCCTTTGAACTGATAGGATAAAGTGTGAGTCCCTGAGTGCCAACTCTGCAGCTTTGACTACACTACCCAAATGTTGCAGCTGTATAGAACCTCATGTTACAGCTGAATAGAAGTTTAGTAAGGATACATTTGGAATAGTGTGTACATTTCTAGTCACCAAGCCACCAGAAGGATGTGGAAGCTTTGGAGAGAGTACAGAAAAGTTTTATCAAGATGTTGCCTGGTTTGGAAGGTATTAGTTATGAGGTGAGATTGGATAGACATGGTTTGTTTTCACTTGAACCTGGGAGGATGAGGGGTGTCTTGATAGAGGGTTACAAAATTATGAGAGGCATGGATAGAATGGATAGTTGGAGTCTTTTTCCCAGGATAGAAATCTCAAAAATAGGGGACTTAGGTTTACAGTAAAATGGGAAAGTTTAAGGGAGACTTGAGGGGCAAGATTTTTAAACAGAGCATGGTAAGTGCCTAAAATATGCACTAAAATGTTACGGACACAGATGCAATTGCAACCGTCAAGGGGTATCTTAACAGATATATAAATAAGCAGGGAATAAAGGGATATGGACCGCACAGAGACAGAAGGTTTTTAGTTTTGAAAGGTGTCAAGTGTCAGCACAAGTTTGGTGGGCTGAAGGGCCTGTTCTTGTGCTGTACTATTCTTTGTTCTTTGTTTTTACTAGGTTCATGGTTCAAAGGGTTACGAGAGGGAGTACACTGCTGATGCAGTGAGATATTCAAAGGTATCCCAAAGGAAGGGCAGCATCACGTTGTACTGCAGGAAGACCCCGCATTGCTTTTACTTCAGACAGCCATATAGGCAGCTAGAAGGGCAATGAGAGCACAGCAAACATTAGAACACTGAAAGTGAACATATACTTACATGTGTAAGAGTTTTATATGCATTCACAAAACACTTGGTCCAATGAGGATTTCTTCCTTTTCTTCACACTGGATTTAGGAGCGGGCCTGAAGCCACAACTGATTTGGAGGGAACCGACTGACTGGCCTGCCCTGGTGATTGTGAAGAGATTGGCGGGCATCCTCTGTGGGCTTAGAGGGCAAAGCATAGAGTCATACAGCGCGGAAACAGACCCTTTGGTCCAACCAGTCCATGCCAACCATAATCTCAAACTAAACTAGCCCCACCTGCCTGCGGTTGGCCCATATCTTTCCAAACATTTCTCATTTGTGGACTTGTCTAAATGTCATTTAAATGGTGTAACTGTACTGCATCCACCATTTCCTCTAGAAGTTCATTCCACACATCAACCACTCTCTGTGTAAAAAAATTGCCTGTCGTTCTTTGTAAGTTTTTCTCCTCTCACCTTAAAAAATGCCCTCTTGTCTTAAAATCTCCCGCCCTAGAGAAAACACACTTGCTATTCACCTCACGTCTACCCCTCATGATTTTATAAACCTCTATAAGGTCTATCTCTCAACCTCCTACGCTCCAGTGAAAAAATGTCCCCGTCTATCCAGCCTGTTATAACTCAAATCCTCCATTCCCGGCAACATCTTTGTAAATCTCTTCTGAAAACTCTCCAACTTAATAATATTCTTACTATAACAGGGCGACCAGACACAGTACTCCAGAAGAGGAATCACCAATGTCTTGTACAACCTCAACATAATGTCCCAACTCCTCTATTCAAAGTTCTGAGCAATGAAGGCAAGCATGCTAAATGCCTTCTTAATCACCCTATCAATATGTGACGCAAACTTCAAAGGATTATAGACATGAAACCCTAGGTTTCTGTGTTCTAAAACACTACCCTACTTTTAATCGTATAAGTCTTGCCCTTTGTTTGTTTTACCAAAGTGAAATACCTCACATTTATCCAAATTAAACACCATTTGCCACTTTTCAGCCCATTGACCCAAATGATCAAGATTTCTTTGTAACCTTAGATAACCTTCTTCACTATCCACCGTACCATCAATTTTGGTGTCATCCATAAACTTATTAACCATATCTTCTATATTCTCATCTAAATCATTTATGTAAATGACAAACAAAAGTTGACCCAGCACTGATGACATATGGAACACCGGTGGTCACAGGCCCCCAGTCCGAAAAGCAACCCTCCACCATCATTTTCTGTTTCCTGCTGTTAAGCCAATTTTGTATCCTTTTGACAAGTTCACTCTGAATCCTATCTGATCTAACTTAACTAATTAGTCTACCATGCACAACCTTGTCAAAGGCTTTACTAAAGTCCCAGTAAATAATGTCTACTGCTCTGCCCACAACCACCTTTTTGGTTGCTTCCTCAAGAAACTCAATCATGTTTACGGTTGACAGAATTTCCCTCACACAAAACCATATTGACAATCCCCTATCATTCGTTGCCTCTCCAAATGCATATAAATCCTATCTTTCAGAATCATTACCAACAACTTACCCATGACTGAAGTTGGACTCAGAGGTCTATAGTTCCCAGGCTTCTTCTTACGTTCTTTCTTAAACAAAGTCACAACATTAGCCACTCTCCAGTCATCCGGCCCCTCACTCGTTGTTATAGATGATACAAGTATTTCTGCAAGATGCCCCACAGTTTCCTCCCTAACTTCCAACAATGTCACAGAGATTTACACACCTTTATATTTTCTATGACCTGCAACACTTACTTTTCTGTAATGTGAACCGTTTTCAAAGCATCAGTATTTATTCCCTGAGATCGCTAGCCTTCATTTATTTTTTGACAGTAAAAATTGACATGAAATATTCATTTAATATCTCTCCTATCTCCAGAGGTTCAACACAAAGACAACCTCTTTGATTTTTAAGGGGCCCTACTCCCTGTCTAGTTGCTCTTGGTCTTACATATTTGTAGAATCTCTTTGGATTATCCTTAACCTTATTTGCCAAGACTATCTCATATCCTCTCTTTGCCTTCCTGATCTCCCTTTTAAGTTCAAGAGATTCATTTGAACCCAGTTGTCTCTATCTAATATACAATTTTTTTTACACTTGATTAGAACCTCAATATCTTCATTCATCGATTGTTTCTAATCCTACCAGCCTTACCTTTCACTCTAACAGGAATATAATGACTCTAAAGCTGTACAAAACTCTGGTGCGGCCGCACTTGGAGTATTACGTACAGTTCTGGTCACTGCATTATAGGAAGGATGTGGAAGCATTGGAAAGGGTGCAGAGGAGATTTACCAGGATGTTGCCTGGTATGGAGGGAAGGTCTTATGAGGAAAGGCTGAGGGTCTTGAGGCTGTTTTCGTTAGAGAGAAGAAGGTTAAGAGGTGACTTGATAGAGACATACAAGATGATCAGAGGATTAGATAGGGTGGACAGTTGGAGCCTTTTTCCTCGGATGGTGATGGCTAGCACAAGGGGACATAGCTTTAAATTGAGGGGTGATAGATATAGGACAGATGTCAGAGGTAGGTTCTTTACTCAGAGAGTAGTAAGAGCGTGGAATGCCCTGCCTGCAAAAATAGTAGACTCGCCCACTTTAAGGGCATTTAAATGGTCATTGGATAAACATATGGATGATAACGGAATAGTTTAGTTTAGATGGGCTTCAGATTGGTTTCACAGGTCGGCGCAACATCGAGGGCCGAAGGGCCTGTACTGCGCTGTAATGTTCTATGTTCTATGTTCTATGTTCTAAAGTCTCGTTATCACACTTTTGAAAGCTTCCCACTTATCAGATATCCCTCTACCTGCAAACAGTTTAATCCAATCAATTTTTTGAAAGCTCTTGTCTCATACTATTAAAATTTGCCTTACTCCAATTAAAAACTTTAATTTTTATGGAAGGCTTATCCTTTTGCATAACTATTTTAAAATAAATAGAATCACGATCACTCGACCCAAAGTGTTCCCCTACTATCACTTCAGTCACTTGCCTTGTCTTATTACCCAAGAGAAGATCAGGTTTGCTCCTTCTCTAGTAGGAACATCTACATATTAATAATGAAAATTTTCTCCAACACATTTAATACATTTTTTCACCATTCAAACCTTTAACACTATGGTACGCCCAGTCAATGTTTAGAAAATTAAAATCACCTGCTATTGCAACCTTATTATTCTCTACATATATCTGAGATCTCTCTACATATTTGTTCCTCAATTTCCCTCTGAACATTGGGAGGTCTATTGTACAATCCCATCAACGTGATCATTTTTTTTTATTTCTAATTTCAACTCATGTTTTCACTGGACGATTTTTTTCAGAAATATCTTCTCTAATTACAGCAGTAATGTTTTTCTTAATCAAGAATGCCCTCCTCTTTTGTCTCTCATTCTACCCTTACAATCGCATCTGAAACCTGGATGTGAAGGTGGCGGTGTTGGACTGGGGTGGACAAAATCAGAAGTCACACAGTACCAGGTTTTAGTCCAATAGGTTTATTTGAAATCACAAGCTTTCAAAGCTTTGTCAGGTGAAGTGAGAGAGAAGAACACAGACACAGAATTTACAGGCAGAGAGGTCAAAAGATCATACAAATGGTGTGAGTGGAGTGTTGAATAATAAGTCTCTATAGGTGATCAAAAGTGTCAGACAGTGTGAGTAAAGTCTCAACAACTGAATAACAAGCGAAGGGATGACGTATAATCTGATTAAATGAGGCAGAGCGATAATTACAAAAAATTAAAAATAAGGTGGTACGGGAGATAAACCAAATGATTGGAATAACATGGTAGGTATAAGAGTTGCATGCCAAGGTCTAACAAAAATAATAAGTAATCCAAAACTGTGAAAACTAATTAAGGTAGACAGATCATAACAATTGATCAAGGAAATGGTGTCAAAACAGGACAGTAAGGAAAATTTTACAGATACAGAACAGTGTGGTGGGGTTACATATAGCGCAACATGAACTCAAGATCATGGTTGAGGTTGTCTTCATGGGTACGGAATTTGGCTATCAGTTTCTGCTCAGCGATTCTGCATTGTTGTGTATCTCGAAGGCTGCCTTGGAGGACGCTTAACCAAGTCGGAGGCTCAATGTCCTTGACCACTGAAGTGTTCCCCTAGTGGGAGGGAACATTCCTGTCTGGCGACTATTGCAAAGTGTCCATTCATCCATTGTCATAGCATCTGCACGGTCTCGCCAATATACCGTGCCTCAGGACAACCTTGCCTGCAGTGTTGGACGACACTCCCCTTTTTAACTGTCAGCCAGGGCTCCCTGATTAGACCAGATTAACAGCCCCAATCAGAGATCTCATTTTCTATGTGGCTCAGTTGACTGACCTTGTTACAATCCACCTAGTATTGGTGTCAATCTCCCATGATTTTGAACCCATGTCTCCCACATCAATCCTGGAGCCATAAATTTACTTCATTAATCTTGTTGACTCTATGCCAATTTGCTCATGGCTGAGGAAGTAATTCAGACATTTTCACTTCTCTGGTTCTGCTTTTTAATTTAGCCCCTAGCTGTTCATATTCCCTCAGCAGAACATCTTTCCTCTTTCTACCTATATTGTTGATACCTACGTGGACCACATAACTTTCCACTCCCACTCCAAGTTTCTCCGTAGCTCAGATGAAGTATCCTCAGACCGGCCACCAGATAGGCAACACAGCCTTCTGGACTCTTGATCCTGGCCACAGAGAACAGTGTCTGTTGCTCTGACCATGCTATCCCCAATTACAACTACATTTCTCTTTCTCCCCCCTCCTGGATGTCTCCCCGTACCAAGGTGCTACGGTCAGTTTTCTTATCCTTCTAACAGCCTCCACTCTTGTCCACATTGGGAGCAAGGCTCTCAACTGTGTTAGACAAGGGCTCAAGGGCTAAAACTCCTTCAGCACTACCTCCTGAATTCTGCTATCTGCTTCATTCATAGTCACACCCTCCTGTCCTTGACCACAGACCAAATATAAAGTTTTTAATCCAGGGGGTATAACTGCCTCTTGAAACTCAGAGCCCAGGTAACTCTCCCCCTCC
The DNA here is from genome assembly GCF_021869965.1 of Rhincodon typus. Taxonomy (NCBI): domain Eukaryota; kingdom Metazoa; phylum Chordata; class Chondrichthyes; order Orectolobiformes; family Rhincodontidae; genus Rhincodon; species Rhincodon typus. The sequence goes on from NC_063338.1 coordinate 6,239,046, forward strand.
CTGATGTATTGAAGAGTTCATAGCTCATACTCCAGCTCATTAACACTGAGCCGGAGGTCCTCAAGCAACCAACATTTGCTACAGATGTGGTTACTATTAACCACAATGGGGTCCACTGGCTGCCACAGCGTGCAGGTGCAACATATCTTTTGAACTGGCATCTCTATTTTAATTGCATAGTTCTTAATTTCATTTTTAATAATTTAATGCATTTTAAAAAATTTTTTTTTTTAGTTTGTAGCCCATAACATTTCCCCTATTTACCTTCTGAAAGTAACCTAGTGAAGCTCAGCACAAGCTGGAAGAACAGCACCTCATTTTCCACTTGGGGACGCTGCAGCCTTCTGGACTCAATATCGAGTTCAAATACTTTAGGGCTTCAGCTACCCATGTCCTTATTCAAACCACACACACCAGGCCTTGTTATCACATAAAGCCATAGACTCAGAGTTATACAGCATGGAAACAGACCCTTCAGTCCAACTTGTCCATGCTGACCAGATATCCTAAAAAAATCTAGTCCCATTTGCCAGCATTTGGTCCATATCTCTCCAAATCCTTCCTATTCATATACCTTTTAAATGTTGAAATTGTCCCAGCCTCCAACACTTCCTCTGGCAACTCATTCCATACATGCACCACCCTCTGCGTGAAAATACTTGCCACTTAGATCCCTCTTATATCTTTCACCTCTCACCTTAAACATATGCCCTCCAGTTTTAGATCTCCCCACCGCCTGGAAATGACCTTGCCTATTTACCCTATCCATGTCCATCATGACTTTATAAACCACTATAAGGTCACCCCTCAGCTTCCGATGCCTCAGAGAAAATAGGCCCAGCCTATTCAGCCTCTCCCTATAGCTCAAACCCTCTTAACCCTGGCAACATCCTTGTAAATCTTTTCTGAACCCTTTGTAGTTTCACAATATCCAATAGTCTGCTATTGTACATAACCCATTGTTAGCCCCCAGTCCCCATGAATAGCTTTTCACCCTCCTAGCCAGATCGTTAACCACTCCTTTGTCTGTACAAATGTTCTTCTCTCACTTTGGGCTCTATCCCCACCTAACATTTACTCCTTACCCCCTCCCCCAACACTATTTTCAGCATATAAACTGATATTTTCCTAGCTACCATCAGTTCGGAGGAAGGGTTACTCGATGCGAAATGTTAACTCTGATTTCTCTCCACAGATGCTGCCAGACCTGCTGAGCTTATCCAACAATTTCTGTTTTTGTTTCTGAAAGTAACCTAGAATAGATCGTCAAATTAGTAGTTAACGCCAAACAATAAACGTACAGTTTACCTGTGATGTCACTCTTCTGTACTGAGCCCTGATCCTAAGTTTCAATTTATCCTGTTTTAAAAAAAAACTTACAAACAGTAAGCCAAAAAAAAGCAAGCAAAAAGCACCCCTTCCCACATTGCATCCAGATTCCTCAAACAATATACTTACTTGGACTGTGTTTCACACCAGATGTGATCTTGCTTTCCTTAGTGTGCAAAGTTTACTGACTGTTGTGATATTTCTTCAAAAAAGGATAATTTACAGTGGGCTAAGTTTGATACAATTATTGCTAAATATGTCCTTATGTTTAAGTGGAGTAGTAAGGAACCTGTGTTTATCTCGGGCACCTGCCAGAGCCTCCTTAACAGACCCCAACCAATTTAGTTTCTAGGAATCTTTGCAGGTTTGGTGCAGGCCTCTGGATTGATAAATTAGTTATTGTCCTGTGCATTTTAGACCAGGTTGAGTTTTTAGTTTGATTGATAAGTTTCTGCTGAGAAGTATAGATACATAAATTGACAGTAAGAATAGATCCACATGCACAGAACTGTTTCCCTAGTCATATTTAATTATTGGCTTCAATTCATGCTTTGTGCATGAGCTCAATAAGCATTAATTTAAAATATCAGCCAGGAGAAATAGAACATGCATGGCTGTCAAAATGCTTATTTTGTAACTTAATTGAGGTTTCAGATTCCAATGAACTTCCTAGGACAAGTCATACCCTCAGGCAAGCTGTTGAGTGGTAGACTACTTAACTGATTGAGTACAGCAGTGCCATTCTGTTATGGCCTAAGTAGCTGTGGTGATCATTGTACCATTAATGCAAGAAATATAATTTCACCAATGATTTTAAGGGGGGCGGAACTATGATAATAATTTGTTCAAATTTATGCGTGCGCATCTCTGAGGGGCAGCACAGACATCCTAGTAAATAATGTCTTGGCCTCGGTAACGGTGTAATCCATTCATGCCATCATATCTGCACCAAAGACCACAAAGTTTTGAATACTTTCTGCCTCATTATTCTGAAAAAAGACGTGAAAATGCTCATTTACTTAGTGTAGACCAGAGTTATGGCAATTCTCGTTGAGTTGCGCCCAGGTGAAGCGAGTAAAAAAGATTATTTTCAGCATTACCTAACTATCTATCTTTTAATAATACTGCCTGCTGCTGTAAATCAAGACTGAACTGCTTTTAAGATTCTACTTTAACCCCAAGCAATTGCACATAACTTGGACATTTCAACAATGATTGGAGAACTTTGTTGCTGTGTTCTGTAGCTCCCAAGAGGGCTGTGGAGAGCAAGTTAGACATTTTACTACATTGTTCAGGCAATTTACAGCATGGATTTGACAATGGGGAATTCTGAGTCATTGTACTGAAGTGGGAGGAACAGGAATACAAGGAAGCTGAGCTGATAAGGCATCACAGAGGATGGGTGAGGCAGTCTCATTCCAATATTTTAATAATAGGGAGCCCCTTCAAGATTGCCGGAGCTCCTTCTTGATAAATATTGTGGTATAAGTACCAATATATCTGACACACTCCTCACCGTCAACCTATATTCCTACAATTTCTGTCACGGAGAAAGAAAGGTGCTCCAGGCCCTGGACACAAGCAAGCCTGGATGCATGCTTCTGTTAATCACACACTTGTGATTTAGCATGAAGTTGTATACGAGTCAGTGACACATGCCCCATATACTGGCAATGTTTTGTTAACAAGGCTATGTATCCCCCTACAGAATAAAGACTGCCTCAGCAGCAGACACTGCTTTGACAGAAGACTCTGATGAATAATAAGGAGGTGAGCAACACATGGTGGCTTGTCAGTCAGGATTCAAACTTCAACTGTACCAATAGAAACCTGCACTTATTAAGGGACTCAGAGATGCCACAACAAGTTCTGAGACCTCAAAATAAATGGTAATCTATGAAGCACCTTTAAATGCACAAGTCATGTCATAGAACTCACTACAAAATGACCATTCAATGCTCGAATAAGAGTTATTTGGTATTACAAAACTTGAGCATTGCTGAGAAAAAGACACATTTTTCACATTTTCTGTCTTGCACTTGTCAGGACAATTCATGATAATACCAATAAAAAAGATACGAATGTTTATCCTGTCTGAGAGGAGAGTGCTGACTGGTTGGCAAGAAGTCTTTGACAGACAGAGGCAATGCCATGAAAAATTCACCAGTTAATCACCATTGACTGTTAACTGTCAATCTTTGTTTAGATTTCAAACCAGGCAGGTTGAGTTTGATTTGTCAGTGCATTGCCCTGAGAAATGAACCAGCGAATGGTCATCACATATTTTGTTGAGTTCAAACAGGGGCTGTACATGTATGTGTCTTTACTGCAAAGAACAGGGCCCTCTGTACGAGTAAAGAAGTAGCTTTCAGTACACACAAGTGTGCCACACTTCAAGTCCAATAGACAATTCTATGGACAACTTTCCTTCTTCTAAACTCCAATGAGTACATACCCAACCTACTCAACCTCTCCTCTTAAGAAAATCCCTCCATACCTGAGATCAATCTAGAAAAACCTTTCCTGCACTGCCTCCAATGCCAGGATATCTTTCCTCAGATAAGAGGACCAGAATTGTTCACGGTATTCTAAGTGTGGTCCAGCTGGTGCCTTGGATATTTTGAGCAAGACCTCCTATTTTTATACTTTATTCATTTTAAAATAAAGGCCAACACTCTATTTGTCTTTCCTCTTACTTGCTGATCTTGTATGTTAGTTATATATAATTTTTCATGAGGACTCCTTAATCCCATTGTGCTGCAACTTTCTGCAGTCTTTCTCCATTTAAATAATATCCTTTATTCTTCCCACCAAAATGTGTGACCTCACATTTCCCCACACTATATTCCATCTGTCAAGTTTTTTTCCCGCTGACTTAACCTGTCTATATCAGTCTGCAGACTCATTGTGTCATCCTCATCACTTGTCTTCCCACCTATTTTGTGTTATCTGCAAGTTTGGTTATAGTACATTCACTTTCTTCATCTAAGTTATTAATATATATTGTGAAAAAAATTGTGGACCTAGAACTCTTTGGCACTCCACTTGTTACAGATTACCATTCTGAATATGGCCCCCCTATCCTAACTCTCTGCCTTCAATTAGTTTGTCAATCCTCTACCCATGTTAATATACTACACCCAAGACCATGGACTCACCTTATTAAGTAACCTAACGTGTGTTACCTTATCAAAATGTCTTTTTGAAACCCAAATACATTGACTGGTTCCCTTTTATTTATTTTGCTTGTTACCTCTTCAAACAACTGTAATAATTTTGTCAGTGATGATTTCCCCTTCACAAAGCCTTGATGACTTGTAGAACATAAACTCTACAGCACAGGAAGGGGCTCTTCAGCCCACAATGCTATGCCGAACATGATGCCAAATCAAACTAATCCCTTCTGCCTACCCTTGGTCCATATCCCTCCATTCCTTGCATATTCATGTGCTTATCTAAAAGTCCCTTAAACACACCTATCCTATCTGCCTCCACCACCAGCCCCTGGCAGTGCATTCCAGACTCCGACTACTCTCTGTATAAAAAACTTGCCTCTCACATTTCCTTTGAACTTTCCCCCTCTCACCTGAAGTGCATGCCCCATAGTATTAGACATTTCAACTCCAGGAAAATGATTCTGACTGTCAACCCTATCTATGTATCTCATAATTTCATAGACCTCTATCAAGTCTCCCCTCAACCTCCACCGCTCCAGAGAAAACAACTTGACTTTTTCTAGTCTCTCCTTATAGCCCATACCGTCTAATCGAGGCAGCATCCTGGTAATCCTCTTCTGATCCCTCTCCAAAGCCTCCACATCAGACCAGAATTGAATACAATTGAACTCCTTCATCTTTCACTGGAGACCGCACATAGCCTCAGGTATCTCTGCTGTATGTTTTCCTGCCTATGTTTGTAGGATTTATACATTTAGTGGTAAGATCCTGGAGAGTATTGCTGAACAAAGAGACCTTGGAGTGCAGGTTCATAGTTCTTTGAAAGTTTCCTCACAGTTAGAGAGGATACTGAAGAAGGAGTTTGGTATGCTTGTCTTTCTTGGTCAGTGCATTGAATATAGGTGTTGGAAGGTCAAGTTGCAACTGTGCAGGGCACTGGTTAAGTCACTTTTGGAATACTGTGTGCAATTCTGGTCTCCCTGCTATAGGAAGGATGTTGTGAAACTTGAAAGGGTTCAGAAAAGATTTACAAGGATGTTGCCAGGGCTGGAGGGTTTGAGCTAAAAGGAGAGCCTAAATAGGCTGGGGCTATTTTCCCTGGAGTGTCAGAGGCTGAGAGGTGACCTTATAGAAGTTTATAATATCATGAAGGGCATGGATAGGGTAAATAAACAAGGTCTTTTCCCAGGGGTGGGCAAAGCTTTAAGGTGAGAGGGGAAAGATTTAAAAGGGACCTAAGGGGCAACTTTTTCATGCAGAAGGTAATGTGTGCATGGAATGAGCTGCCAGAGGAAGTGGTGGAGGCTGGTACAATTACAACATTTAAAAGGCATCTGGATGGGTATATGTATAGGAATGGCTCAGAAGGATATGGGCCAAATGCTGGCAAATGGGACTAGTCGGCATGGACAAGTTTGACCAAAGGTTCTGTTTCTGTGCTGTACATCTCTATGGCTCTATTTTCAGAGGCATGTCATTTTCACGGATTCAGCATGAGCCTAGTTTCCAATAGTCCTCAGACTTTCAGGAATCTTGTCTGTCATATTTTCCATAGCTGCACACATGTGCCTGTGATGTGCTTACCACGTTGTGACCCTGAGCCTAATTGCACAAGTGTACCCACTGAGGTGAATGCTTCTGCATTGATGGTAGGTGCAAAGGAATTATGTGACAGTGGAGCCTCTGACTGGTCCTTAGTGGTTCTGGTTGGACTTTTGCCATCAGTCATCATTGTGACCTTGAGTGGAGAACACAAAGAATTACGACTGGGGACATTGTCACTCAGATGGCCTGAAGCCACAGCCTCTCTATCGACACAAGAGCATTCTCCCTTGCTAGTTCTGCAGCTTCTCCAACTGCAGGGATCAGGTTTTGTAATTTAAAATTGTGCCCTCCGGTTATTAACCCCCCTTCCTATCTACCCTATCAAAGCCCTTCATGACTTTGTACATCTCAATCTTGTCCATAAAACATCGAGCATAGAACATAGAACAGTATAGCACAGTACAGGCCCTTCGGCCCACGATGTTGTGCCGAAATTTTACCCTAATCCTAAGGTCTATCTAAACTCCACCCCTACCTTATACCATCATCCATATGCCTATCTAGTAACCGCTTAAATGCCCCTAATGAGGCCGACTCCACTACCCTCTCCGGCAATGCATTCCACGCCCCGACCACTCTCTGAGTAAAGAACCTACCTCTGACAACTCCCCTATATCTACCTCCACTCCACTTTAAAACTATGCCCCCTCGTAATAGCTACCTCCACCCGAGGAAAAAGTCTCTGGCTGTCCACTCTATCTGTACTTCTGATCATTTTGTACACCTCTATCAAGTCACCTCTCATCCTTTGTCGTTCTAAAGAGAAAAGCGCTAGCTCTCTCAACCTTTCCTCGTAAGACCTGCACTGATGTCACTTAAAGCCATTCTTAATCTTTTGTAAAGGAGGAGAAATCTTGCTGCTAAGAGAAGGAGACACTTAGGAAAGATATGACATCCTCCTAGTCCCCCATCCGTCCAGGTTCTCTCATTTCACATTAGAGGCCTAGATTAATCTCGGCAGCTGGAAGGTGGCACTCTCTCTTTACACTTGGACCAATGGCAGCTCAAACCATCACAACAACCCCTCCCCATTTCTAATCACTTTTCTATAAACCACAGCATTACATTTCATTTCATTTTCCTCTCTCAGACTTTGCATTTTCATGCTCTTCCCTGTCCTAGAATCCCCAAATAGCAGAAATCTCCTCGCCCTCTATTTGTCTTCCTCAATATCTTAAATTTTAATCAAATCTTCCTTTAATACTTGAAATTCCAGGATATGCAACCTTATTTAACATATTCTCAGAGCTTAACTTTTTGAGCCCATGTATCATACTACTAAATCTACATTGCATATCCTCTAAGGCTAATACATCTTTCTTAAAATTCTGCACCTTTCACTACATAGAAAGTTACCTATTCTATCTTTTTTAGTACATCATCTTTTGTTACATTTGTTAAAATCTATTTGTCAATTATTGTCTATTTGTTAAAATGTCAACATCTCTGTGACATTATGCTTTAATCTACATTGTTTACAATACTGCCTATCTAATTGACAAATTTAGATGTATGGTTTTCTCTCCAATCATCAAAGTATTTAAAGAATTAATAGTTAAGGTACTGACACAGCTCTTAGCGGAATCTAAATGGTCACTTTCTGTCAATTAAAGTAAAGGGACTCTACCAAATGCATCACATTGATAATGGATTGCGGATTCTGGACATGTATACTAATTTGGTTCCAAGATACAACAGTGCTATTCAGTAGCTGAACAATTAGAATACTTTTCTTATCTTCTTACAGTTTCTGATCAGTAATTTCTCAAAATGATTTGAACAGAAACAAGCAAAATTAACATTTAAACAAAACTACAGTTGGGGAGTTTATATTGTGTTCAAACTAAATCTGAGAGTGAAAGTTAAATACAATTTATATGCCAGTTGAATCATTTTTGGTTTCCTTAAACCTCAGAAAGTGAATTAAACTGTGAGAGAAAAACTTATGCCTCATCTTAATTTTAGTACAATCCTTTTTAAAAAGAAAACACAACTAATTATGCTTTGAAACAGACAATTCTGTTCAATTATCATCTGTTGACAATTAGAACAAAGTCTAAGTTTTATCTAGGCATCAGTAATGACTAGTAAGTAGAAATGTTCAATTTACTGAGGTTTGTCAGGTAGGCAGAATGAGTCTGAATGCATTTTAACTACCATTTTGTCTGTTCTCAGCTTTGAAAGAGTAAGAAATAAAACTAAAATATATGTAAAGTAAATCAAATGTTAGTTTAACTAAAAAACACATGAAATTCTAATACAATTACATTTTCCAATAATGGAATTCACCCATCAAAACACTATGAGGAGCACCAATAAATAAAAATGGAATTTGACTTATACAGTCATTGCATATCAGTGACTCTCAGTGAGAATTTATGTCCCATACAATGGTTATAGACCATAAGAAATAGGAGCAGAATTAGGCCCATTGAGTCTGCTCCGCCATTCAATCATGGGTGGTATGTTTCTCAACCCCATTCTTCTGCTTTCTTCCCATAACCCTTGATCCCCTTACTAATTGAGAAATGACTTCCAACTCCCCACGAGCAAAGTCAAAGAAAATATTCGGTACCACTTTCCTTAATAATTAATAAAGAATTAATAATTTCAGGAGCAGTCTGCAAAAATCCAAGACAGTAAGAAGAGAACTATCTTCAAATGTTAAACACTGCCAGGGAGGTCAGTGAGGGAATTATATCATCTTCTGAAAATTGATTAACGGATGACTCTAATCACTCCTTGTCACAATCAACATTGCAACCACCCTCAAATGCTGTGCTCCTGGCCCTTCCCAGGCCTTCATGTGGAACAATTAATTGGCAATGTTAATGCATCAAGCATCTCGTATTGATGCTTTGTTCACCTTGATAAACACCTTAACCTCTTTTCCCAGGGGGAAAACAACAGCTGCATGACAAAGAGCACAAGATTTCCAAAATTCTACAGTATTATTGATAAATTCTGGGCTGGTGTTCTTAGAATAGAATCAAATAGAATACAATCCCCTACAGACTGAAAGCAGGCCATTTGGCCCATCGAATCCTGAACTGCAAAGATTTCTAATGAATAACCTCCAAGCCAGTCAGTGATCAAAAGTGCACAAATATGCAACTTATGTTTTCCAAGTAATCACAATTTATTTCTAGATAACTAACTAAATTTGAGTTAGTTAAAGAAGCAACAGGACTTGCAATTTGACTCCAGGAGAACAGACTATACTGCCTTACCTAATGATCCCTTTGTAGGATTCACAGTCAGAAATTATTTGCAGATGCACCACCCCTTCCTCTGTAAAATGATCATAGCATGGAGCTTTCATCTGAACCCTTTCCCCTCACAGTTCTTTAGATGATTCATTAGTTTGTTGATTGTAGATCGTAGAATCCCTACAGTGTGGAAATAGGCCCTTCGGCCCAACACTGACCCTCAGAGCATCCCGCCCAGACTCATTCCCCTACAACCTGACTAATCTACACATTCCTGAATGCTATGGGCATTTAGCATGGCCAAACCACCTAACCTGCACATCTTTGGACTGTGGGAGGAAACCGAAGCACCCGGAGGAGACCCATGCAGGCATGGAGAAATTGTGCAAACTCCACACAGGCAGTCGTCTGAGGGTGAAATCGAACCTGGTTCCTGGCGCTGTGAGACCATAGTTAGTTGGTGTCTTAGACAATCGGCAGTAGTGAATTATCCCACTATCTATAGGCTTTAATGTCATGATGATGTAAAATATAGACTAGTGATTTTCAAATTCCATAATTCCTTATCTGGGACTTTCATGAGTTGGAATCATTTTATAAAAGGACCAAAATACTTAGTTAAAAAAACCACAGCAATTGCCTGACCGTACAGGTTGACCATGTTTCATGAAATCCAAGTGAAATAAATAAAAAACTGTGTAAATAACCAAAGGTCAAAGAAACCAAGCAGCAAGCCTGTGGGAAGGCATGAAAAGATCCTCATGAGCAAAATACTGCTGTTCCTTCATCATTCTTGATGAAATCTCTGAAACATCCTTCTGAACAGCTTGACTTAAAAATTAGATTGAAACATTGTGAAATCAAAATTGTAAGGGTCAAGAAGAAATTGTAAGAGTATGAATTCCATGTCAAAGCTGTTACAGAAAGATAAATGAAGAGAATAACGAAAGATTAAGACAGAGAAAATGTTAAAAAGAAGAAATTACATTTTTTAAATCTCAAACAATCATAATCTGAATGAACAAGACTCCATACTTTCAATTGTTAATTTAAAGCAAAGAGAGGTTTATTGGCAGTAACCAACACTCATCACATCATCAAAAGGATAGGTGGACTGAAACGCATAAGACTTAAATTTTCAGTTGCAAGTTTAATTCATATATACCATGTAAATACAACAACTTCGCACCAATAAATACATCTCAGTGGTGAGACAGACAAGAAGTTGCCACTTATACATAGCTAATGACAGAGCAGCTGAACCTTTTTGTGGCCCTTAGATTTCTTTTAATGTCATCCATTTGGTTCTTACCAGGGATATGAATGTCTGTGTAGCAGCTCCTTGGCTATTACTCATAAATCAGATAGTCTTTTCAATGCAACAGAATTGTGCGTCTCATTCAGTTTGAACACTGCATTGTGCAGACTTCTTCTTAGTAAATACAAATCAGGAACTTATGTAGTATGTGCACAGGCACTAAGTGCTCAAGCAGTTTCTACATCATTTTGACATATACTCTACGTCACAGAGGTCTTCATGGTTGATGATGGGTTGTAGCATTCCTTTGCCTCTTATCAGCCTGGTAAGCAACCAAAGAAAAGAAAGAACATCCAATTGTTTCATGACCTTGGAATACTTCAGAATACTATGCAACCAATTAAATACATTTGAAATGTTGTCATTGTTGTAACGTAAGAAACACAACCGTTAATTTGCTCACAACATACACAAACAAGCTTGATAAAAATTCGATAATCTAAACTAATGATATACTGGAAGGAATCAATATTGAGGAGAACTCCCCTGCTCTTTTTTGTATTATTCTCATAACATCTCTTTGCCAACCTAAACAGGTAAACAGGGTTTTCACTTAATGTCTCATTTGAAGTTTGTCACCTTCCAATATTGTATGACTCACTCCAGAATGTCAGCCTCGATTCCATGCTCCAGTTCTGGAGCACGATTTGAACTCAAAGGCCCAGAACATATAATTACCACTTCCAGGCACCTTTATCACAGCCTGTTGTCTGGGTCTCGATGCAGGGCAAGTGAAGTGAAACTTTATGGTGACATACTAACCATGAGATATAACACCACAGGCAAAGGTGTCGTTGTCCAGTTTAATAGTTAGCCAGGAGTTAGAGCTGGTTTTAATACCTCTACCTTTATCTAGAGTAAATATTACTTCCAAGCCTCAAACTCTCACTCAGAGTTGGGGACTTTTTGGGAGGTTACAGATGTTGGATAATTGCCCATCAGAAAGTTCAACTTCCAGGACAATTCCTGCAGAGTCAGCTCATAAAGGTTTCCATGTGGTCGTGATGTGTAACTCCTGTCTACATGATTGCCATGACATTTTTCCTCTCAGAAGACAAGGGTACTACACACAGACGAGTGGAGGCCATGCAAAATTTGTTTGTTGGAAGTTCCTCAGCTTCCAATGCAATGTTGCATCTTCTTTATTTAAAGCTAAATAACAATGGGCATGATTGTAGTGTGATCTTGTCTTCCTGTGTAGTTCAAGTACTTCACATCCATGTTCTCTACTGTGTGTGTCCACGTCTCAAACATTAGTAAGTGATCTAGTTGGGAGGGGGATAAACATCCTATGAATGCTGGTTTTTGAATAACCTGGAGTAAGATCATCAAATATTACCATTTTCTATTCAGTAAGCTGTAAATAGTCACGCATAACAGCTTATTTTAGTCAAGGGACTAATTTCTGCTCAGTTAAGGTCATTAAACTTATCATTTTTTTAAAAAATCAGCAATAACTTACTCTACATTAAGCAACACATTGATTTTACAGATTTGCAATTACTTTGTGTAGGTAATGAAACAGCTACTGTAAAGACATTTGTACCCTTGAACATATCTGTGGTAACTAAGTAGGGTCTAATCTCAGCTTTTGTTTCTGGTACCAGAAATTATGTCAGTGATTCATGACTTTGTTCAACATAGATCTATTTGCTTTAAACTTATCTTTCACCAGATACTGAGCACTATAAAAGAGCTGTGCCTGAAGGAATCTTGGAATCTTGCAGTATTCTTCATAACCAGACGATGATATCTGTTAAATATAATTTGTTTAATCTTTTGCAAAGAATATGCAAGACAGCTGTAGGTTGAAAAAATGGCCCAATAACAGCTCAAGACCATTGAAATCAGCTAATTTAGATTGGTATACTGCCTCAGATGGAGGAATATTTTCACGTTTTGGCTTTGCATTTCAAATATTTTATCATGATATGTTATACAAATTGAGCATCACCCGATCGCGACAAGATCATATGATGCTGCGAAACTAGTTCGCATTTTTACAAGGTAGGAAAAACTGCTGAGAGTATTTGAAATGCTAGTTTAGTGCAAAAATAAATCACTAGCTGTCCTATTAATGGTATCACTTACTTCAAGTTAATATTTGCTCAGGCACCAATTCATTCTCCACACATTAATTAACTCCTGCCTTATTACTACAATTTTGACTGACTATGCAGCCTTCAATGTACAATTCACAACGTGAGCAGCTGATCCATTATTTTCTTATAGTCCTTGGGGATACATGCTGAGTATGTATAAGGAGAGGAAAGTGTAATTCAGGACAAAGTGATTGGAATATTGTACCAATCATGATCAATACCTAAAATTAAGAGTCAAATTCACATTTGACCTTGAGACTTCATTAACCAAAGGGTTATTAATATTAAACATTTTTAAGCAGAGTGGATACAAGCAATAGAATTTAGGGTGGCATGGTGGTTCAGTGGTTAGCGCTGCTGCCTCACAGCACCAGGGGCCTGGGTTCAATTCCAGCCTTGGGTGACTGTCTGTGTGGAGTTTACACATTCTCCGCGTGTCTGCGGGGGTGTGCTCCGGTTTCCTCCAACAGTCCAAAGATATGCAGCTTAGGTAGATTGGCCATGCTGAATTGCCCATTGTGTTCAGGGGATGGGTCTGGGTGGGATGCTCTGAGGGTTGGTGCAAACTTGTTGGGCCAGAGGGCCTGTTTCCATACTGTAGAGATTCTATGGAAGAATGAAAACCAAATTTATAGAAAATAAGCTTGACTCATATCAAATAGTCAAAGATTGTTAGGCATTCATGTAACAGGCCTATTTTGTTCTTCTACATTTGTGATTCAGAAAGCAAAACTTTCATTACTAGAAGGCAGCAGGAAATTAAGAATAATCTTCTATGTTAATGTTAATCTTATTACATATTTTCAGTCCTGTGGAGATTTTGCTTAGACTTGTTTTCCTTGGATATGACTTCTTTTGGCATTTTTGCAATGCTGTTCAATAACTTCACCTCCTTGCATACTTGCAGAAGCAGTCTATTGTCTACACAGTGTGAGATAAAAAATATCTTTACAAATGTGGCATAGCCCTAAGCAATAAGAATCAAGTACCTCTAGAAACCCCAGTATTATTTTTTACAGAAGAGGGAAAACGCCTCTTACAAAAAACTATCTGTAATGATGCAGGCTATGGATTTTAAAGGTTCCTTGTGGAAAAAACTGATTGCAGAATTGACAGTAAATGATCTGTATGTGCTCTAATATTTATCCTCTAATCCACTATTGCTATTTACAATCGATGATTAGCTTATTAATCAGTTTAATGACAGAGCTGAAATTTACCATCGAGGCTAATAAACTTGGAATTATGGCAGCAAATGGCCAGGAAGAGAAAGAATCAAATGTTCTGTTTTCATAGCTTCTTCCTGATATATTTGATAATCTGCTGCTTATGCCTAATTAGGTGCTTTTGTGTCCATTCCCCAGGAAGAATTACACAGGAAAGAGCATCAATGGTTGAAAACATCTCTTGAGCAATGTCATGAACAGGTAAGCACTTTCTGCTGTGGTACTGCATACGGTAATAATATTTTTGTAATAAAAGTAGAACATATACAGTTGGCTGGTCCACATCAATTAAGGGGAAAGACCAGTTTTGATGGCTACACTCTTCATCAGAACATTGTAAACTGTATTTCTTCTTTCCCATATGTGTTGTATAAATTACACTATATGTAGTTGTATGTAATTTCTGCATGTAGTTATAAGCTCCTCCTTCACACCAGTGGATGTTGCTACAATATGTAAAATTTCACTCCTATGTGAAGTTGTGAGTCAAACCTGTACATTTGTGCCACATCAATGATTGCATGTTGTTACTGTTAGTATTGAATATTGTTATTGGGTAGATAATTGTGTATTAGTTGTAAATCACATTCCATTATGTAACAGTAGCTCCTTCAGTCAAGTCTGTTTCACCATTGGTTTTGAACATGACTAATGTGCATGAATTTCATTTGGCCACTTAAGCTCCATATCTTTAAAATCCTTACCTAACAAAACTCAAAAATAAAACAAGGAACCACAGATGCTGGAGATCTGAAACAAGCAAAAAGAGAAAGTTTATCTGCACAGATGCTGCCAGGCCACTGAACTTCTCCAGCAATTTCTGTTTTAGTTTCTAACAAAAAAAATTAAAGTTTTTAAAAGATTGTTCATGGGATGTGGGCATCATTGGCTAGGCTAGTAGTTATTGCCCTTCCCTATTTATCTAGAGGGCAGTTAAGAGTTAAGCAGCTGCTTTTCTAAGTGTCTAGAATCAAATGTAGGCCAAACCAGGTGAAAACAGCATAATTCCTTCCCTAAAGGACACTGATGAACTGAAGGGTTTATCCAATAATTAACAATTGTTACGTGGTCACCACTTGACTCGCTTTTGACATCAGATTTTTAATTGAATTCAATTTTCACTATTTGCTGTGATATGGGATTTGAAGCTTTGTCTGAGAACATTAGTTTGGAAGTTCTGGATTATTAGTGTAGCAACATTACCACTACGCAACCTCACAAAACAATAAACAGGAAAGGAGAGAGTACAAATATAAGGATAAACCAACAGATTAGATTTGAATTTATAAAAAGAATAAAATGATACCATAAATAAATAAAGTATGTAACATTCAAAACAAAACAGATGATCAGAAAGCACAAATGGAAATACGTAAGTAGAATCTGCTTAGCCATTACAGACACATGGCTGTGAATTGATATGGATTGATGTGAATCTTGAAGGGTATATGGCATTTAGGAAGGACAGGATGCTAGGAGAAAGGTGGAGATGTCTTGCTTTTAGTGACAGATGTAATTAGCACATTAGAAAGGATGGCCTAAGTTACAAGAAACAAGCTTGTGGAAACTATTTGGGTAGCGAGAGGTGATGGTAGTAATCTTCCAAAAATCCTTAAATTCTGGAAAAGTCCCAGGTGACTGGAAAATTGCAAATGTAACACACTTATTCAAAAAGGGAAGGAGACAAAAAACATGTTAGCCTATATAGGACAGTCATCTTAACATCAGTTATTGGGCAAATGTTAGATTCGATTATAAAGGATGTAATAACAGAACAATTAGAAATACATAATTTGATTAAGCAGAATCTGTACGATTTCATGAAGAGGAAATCATGTGTGACAAATTTATTAGAATTATTTTAAGATATAACAAGCAGGGTAGATAAAGTGGGACCAATGGATGTAATATATTTGGATTTCCAGAAGGCATTTGATCAGGAACCATACATTAGGCAACTTAATAAGATAAGAGTGCATGGTACTAATGGCAGTATATTTGCATAAATATAGGATTGGCTATCTACTAGAGAGTTGGGATAATGGAGGCATTTTCAATATGGCAATTTGCAACTAGTAGTATGCCACAGGGTTCAGTGCTGGGGCAACAATTATTGAAAATATATATTAATTACTTAGATGAGGAAAGTGAATGTACTATAGCCAGGTTCTTGGATGTAGAATCTGTAGAGGGTTAGAGACATGTTAAGTGGGTGGGAAAAACTTGACACGTGGAATAGAATGTGGGAAATTGTGAGGTTATGCACTTTAGTAGGAAGAAGAAAAGAGGTGAATAGTATTTAAATAGAGGAAGAAAGCAAAAAACTGGAACTTAGAGGAATTTGGGTTTTTCATGCATAAATCCCAAAAAGCTAGCATACAAGCTTAGCAATTAAAAGAGAAGACAAATGAAAAAATGGACTTTATTTCAAAGGGAACAGAGTATTAAAATTGCTAAAGCTATACACTGCACTAATTAGTCCACACTGATAATATTTTGAACAGTTTTTGTCCCCTAATCTAAGGGAAGATATAATAGCATTGGATGCAGGCCAGAGAAATTTCTCAAGATTGATCCTGGGAAAGGAGGAATTTTTTTGAAAGAGATGAGCTTGAGAAGATTGGGGCTGTAATCATTGGAATATAGAAGAATGAAAGGTGACCTTATTGAAATGTGCAAGATTCTTAGTGGGGTAGATGCAGAAAGGTTGTTTCCCCTTCTGGGAGAGTCCAGCACCAGAGGTTATAATCTCAGCGTAAGGGTTTATCCACTTAGGACAAAGAGGAGGAATTCCTTCTCTCAGAGGGTAGCGAATCTGTGGAACTTTTTACCACAGAGAACTGTTGAGGCTGGATTGTTAAAATATATTCAAGGCTAAGATCAATAGATTTTTAATCAGAGAAGGAAATCAAGGATTATGGGGAAAAGGCAGGACAAAGAACAAAGAACACTACAGCACAGGAACAGGCCCTTTGATCCTCCAAGCCTGCACTGACACATTTTGCCCTTCCGTAGTAAAACTGTCTTCACTGACAGGATCTGTATCCCTCGCTTCCCTTTGCATTCATGTATTCAGCCAGGTGATTCTTGAATGCTGCTATTGTGTCTGCTTCAACCACCTCCTCTGGCATTCGCCACCCTTTGTGTGAAAACCTTGCCTCACACATTTCTTTTAAACTTCCCCCTCGCATCTTGAGCTTGTATCCCACACTCCACCCTGGGAAAAAGCCTCCTACTTTTCACTCTATCCATGCCATTCACAATCTTATAAACTTCTATCAGGTCGTCCCTCAACCTCCTGCATTCCAGTGAAAATAAACCCAGTCCATCCAACCTTTCTTCATAGCTAAAATCCCCCAGAGCAGGCAACATCTTGGTAAACCTTTTCCATACTATTTCCAAAGCATCCACGTCCTTCTGGTAGTATAGTGACCAGAACTGTATGCAATATTCCAAGTATGGCCTAACTAAAGTTCTATAAAACCGCCTATCCTTACACTCAATGCCCCTTCCAATGAAGGAAGGCATGCAATAGGAAAGTGGAATTGAGGATTATCAGATCAGCTGTGGTCTCATTGAATGGTGGAGCATTCGCGATGGGTGGGATGGCCTACTCTGTTCCTATATATAATGGTTGTACAGAGATAAGAAATGATAAAGGTACAAACTCATTTGTGGGATTGGTGTATAAGTCCCTCTGACAGTAAACACATAATAGGGCAGAGCATAAAGGAAGAAGTAATGGAAACTTGCCAGAAAGGCATGATGCTAATTGTGGGAGACATTAAACTACGCATAGACTGGAAAATTCAGATAGCCTAGATGAGGAGTTCATAGAATGTTTTTGAGATAGTTTCTTAGAACAGCATGTTCTGCCGATCAGACAGCAGATTCCACCAGGAACAAAAACAGATATTGCTGGAAAAGCTCAGTAGATCTGGCAGTATCTGTGAAGAAAATATCAGGATTGATGTTTTAGGTCCGGTGACTCTTCCTCAGAACTGAATAGCAAAAATTATCTCATGGTGAAGGTGACTCTAGTTAGAAGTTTGACAGAGATTGGAGCAGGCACAAGACTATTATATAAAACTTAAATAAAGGTAATTTGTAAGCTTGAGAGTAGAGCTGGCTAAAGTGAACTGGCAACCCTTCCAAGGCCAATATATTCTTCTTGAGTTGTGGTGCTAAAACTGAATAAAATGTTTTAGTTGGGGTCCAACAAAGATTATATTCAGCTGAAACATAAATTCTCTCCCTCCCTGCGTTAGATAGAGGCTAGCAGTCCACCTGCCTTTTGAATTATTTTTTATACCTATCCATTGGCTTTAAATGATCTGAGTACTTGAACTCTAAAAAATCTTTGTTCCTTTACAATTCCTAGTTTTTCACCATTGAGAAAGTACTCTGATTTATCCTCTTGGCTCCAAAATGAATGACCTCACCATTGCCCATATTGAACTCCTGCCATTGTTATGACTGCTCAATTAATTTAATGTACAGTTATAAATTAACCTGAGAAACAACACTACTTATCCCTAAAAATAACTAGGTGGTGGTGACTCCATTAAAGTACAGTTTCAGCTGCTATAAATCAAAAGATCAAATAAAATGAAAAGATATTGCATTGACTTTAATGAACCAGAGTTAATATGGCATTCTAACAAGTTCATCAGATTCAAATTTTTGGCAAAATTAGAGGTGTTTTGTTATCATAATGCTTAGAGTGGGAAATATGGTATTAACTGGTTGTCAGAGTCAATATACAAAGTAACAGGCAGATATTTAACTGCCAAGGGGTGGAGTGCATTTGTGGGTGGCTTGGAGAAGGTTAAATTCCTAAAATTAACTGTAGTGATGGGATCGATGTCAGCCAGGTGGATCTCATAGAATATGAGTTCACTGATTGGGGCTGTTAACTTGATCCAATCAGGGGGCCCTGACTGTCAGATATAAACAGGAGTGTCAAGGGTTCTGGTCACCCTCAGAGCTGACTTTGTGCTAACTGGGTTAGGGTCATGTACTATGCACATGCAAATAAAAGGATGATTTGGTGATGGGATACCAGCCTTCGTGGAGTTATTTCATTAAAAAGTGGAATGGAATTGCAACATAATCATTTTCACTCTGGATTACATTGGTGTGCACATTGCAAGGCAAAGATAACCCCTCCCCCACTCCCCCAGGAAAGCTGTTGTGTCAGTCATTTAAATATTTACAAATAGAAACAATGAGGAAAAGCAATAAAAAGTAATGGGCACCATTTTAAAAGAGGTGTAGGTCCAGAGAGACTTGGGATAGCCGTGCACAAATTCTTGAAGATAGTAGGGCAGGTGAAAAAAAGAGGTTAAAAATGCAGACAAATTCTTCAGCTTCAAAGATAGAGGACTGGAGCATGAAATCAAAGAAGCTATGATGAACTGCTATGAAAAAATGGCTCAGGCTAGAGTGGAGAATTGTATTTAATTCTGGACACTGCATTTAGGAAGAATATGAAAGTTTTAGGGAAGGATGTAGAAAGGATTTATGAGATTTATTTCATGGTTGAAGGATTCACCTAGATTGATAGGTTAGAGAAGCTAGGGTTGTTCTCCTTAGAGAAGAGAAGGTTGGGAGGAAATTTTAGAGAAGTGTTCAATATCATGACAGTTCTATAAGCTGTTCCCACTGGAACGGGTTGAGAACCAGTAGACACCAATTTAAGGTGTTTTGCAGAGGAATCAAAGGTGATTGTGGGAGCACTTTCTAATGCAATGAATGGTTAGGGTCTAGCATGCACTGCCTAAGAATGTGGTGGAGGCAGCTTTGATCATGGTTTTCAAAATGGAATTAGATGTGCGCCCGAAGAGAGAAAATTTACAGGGCTATGGGAAAGAAAGGAAGACAAGCTGTGTTAGTCTTGCAAAGATAGCCAACATGGACTCAGCAGATCAATCATTCCGAATTTCCTGGAAGAAGACCACCTTCGTAATGGAGCAATTTGACATAAATTGTCACCGGCCATCAAGGTGACTACATTGACAGGGCACACCCGATTGTGTCTCCCTGGAATCATATGTACTTGTCTCCAGGGTGGAGAGAAAGCAGGATTTTAAGCATGATAAATTATTTCATGGAGAGAAAGGAATGACACCAATTATTGAGGACGACTGTGAATGATATTAAGATACAGGTGGTTGTGAGTGTTAACTATTTGTTTGAAGGTGTGAGACAGTGATGTCGAGAGAGAAAGAATTGAGTTTTGCTGCTCCCGGTGTGCTGTCCAGAAGACTACTAGGGAACTAAGAGTGTAGGTGTTAGTACCTGCAGCTGGAATGAAAACATTCATTGTTTGTGGCTTTATGAAATAATTGAGCTTCTAGGAGCACTGTATCCAATGTCAAGGGGCTACACTCCTGCTGCATGCTTCATAGAATTCCTACAGTGTGAAAGCAGGCTGTGCGGCCCATCGAGTGCGCACCGCACCTCCGAAGAGCATCACACCCAGACCCACACCCCTGCCTTATGCCTGTAACCCTGCACTTCCCATGGCTAACCTACCTAGCCTACACATCTCTGGACACTAGGGGGCAATTTAGCATGGACCAGTCCACCTAACCTGCACATCTTTGACTGTGGGAGGAAACCAGAGCACTCCGAGGAAACCCACGCAGACACGGGGAGAATGTGCAAACTCCATACAGACAGTCACCCGAGGCTGGAATCAAGCCCAGGTCCCTGGTGCTGTGATCCTGCTGTCATTTGGAAACGACACTTTACTTTTAGTCCCCTAGATTCCCCAGCAAGAGTCAGCTTCCTCCTATCTCCTTTCCATTCCTATAGTTACTTTTCATTCATTTCACAAATGTAAATTCCTTGAACCAGGCGATCATCTCATTGCTGAGTTCACGTGATTAGACATTTGCTTGCAGAGGGGACACTCCTCAAAAAGTGTAGCGTTGTTTGGCCTTTCCACAAGTGCATAAGGGGTTTGTACTGAAGCTCCGAAGGTGAGTTTGCCTGCACAGGGTTACAGGCCTGTCCTAAATTTACTGACTAAAACCATTGTCATTATGGTCATTCAAACGATGGGGCTTTTCACAGGTGAAATAACTGCAGAAAGGCCAAAATCCCATCACCAAGTCACCAGTGCTTGGCAACAGTACTCTCTCATACAGAGTCAGGCACCAGAATATCAGTATCTCTGACACTCCTCATTTTATATGTCAGTCAGGGCTCCCTGATTAACCGCTTCAATCAGAGAACTCATATTCTATGAGATCCACTTTGCTGACGTTGTTAAAATCATTATATCCCTCTCGCTCTGAGTCAAAGGACATAGGCTGGTCCTTTTTCTTTGAGAACCTCCTCGGGCATTTTAGCACCAGATCAGGTTCCTCCAACTCATGGAGTGTGTCACGTATGGAAGCTTGCTTCTTGCAACAAGAGCATGTCAGTGACTTTCACTCTCTTCTTCTGGAGGCAAGGATGTCAAGGCAGCTACTTCTATCACATCCAGCTATGTGGCATGGTGGCTCAGTGGTTAGTACTGCTGCCTCACAGCACCAGGGACCTGGGTTCAATTCCACCCTTGGGCAACTGTCTGTGTGGAGTTTGCATGTTCTCCCTGTGTCTGCATGGGTTTCCTCTGGGTGCTCTGGTTTCCTCCCACAGTCCAAATATGTATGGGCTAGGTTGATTGGCCATCCTAAATTGCCTGTAGTATTCAGGGATGTGTAGATTAGGGGGATGGGTCTGGGTGGGATGTGGACTTGTTGATTCTGAGGACTCGTCAATGCTTGATGGATATGGTGAAGCCCTGGGTAGTGGCAGCATTTCTGACCATTCCAAGGGGCAGGACATGTTTTGCTCTCACGTTGTTTTCAAGTTCACATCTTTCATATGGTCCATATGCTTATTTAGGCCATCACCACCACATGAACATTATTTATCATTGGTCCTAATCTCTCGTCAACCATGTCTCTTACCTATGCAGGGCCATTTCAATGATTCTTCCACCAAACTTTGTCCCCTATATCAAACTCTCTTGCTTGCCTGTGGAGTCTTGGGTCTCGTATTAAATTTCCTAATGCTATTTCACCCTCCCCCTGGTCTGGGAAGATCAGACTTAACCTGGCGTAGAATCTTCTACCCATTAATAACTCTGCCAGTGCTATCCCTGTAGCTGTGTCTGGGTGATCCTATAAATAAACAAGAAACCTGACAGTTTGATATCTAGCGAGACTGTAAACCGTTTACCCAGCCATTCCTATGAACGTGGGGAAGCTGCTGGCGGTAATTTTTGTCCTTGTTGACACTCTGGGCACTGCCCCATCATAACAACTACGTCTATATCCAAGCCTGACCATCAGACATAACATCTTGCCAATTTCATTTTGGACACCCCTGGATGGCCCTGGTGGAGTTCAGCCAGTATTTGACGGTGAACTTTGCTCAGGACGATCACTCTCACTCCCCATAGCAATATGCCATCTACCGTGAGTTGTTCACTCCAGGTCCAAAAATGTTTTAAATTTAGTTGTGATGAGCCTTTAGTTTCCCCATTAATACCAACTGTTTCGGTTTGGAAAAGACTGGATCTTAACCTATCCAAAGTCTGATATCAGCAGTTGTGACTGGGAGCATGTCCAGAAAGCGTAAACAAAAATGGCGGCATGGTGGCTCAGTGGTTAGCGTTGCTGCCTCACAGCTCCGGGGGCCCAGGTTTGATTCCACCCTCGGGTGACTGTTTGTGTGGAGTTTGCACATTCTCCCCGTGTCTGTGTGGGTTTCCTCCGGGTGCTCTGGTTTCCTCCCACAGTCCACAGATGTGCAGGGTAGGTGGATTGGCCATGCTAAATTGCCTGTATTGTTCAGGGATGTGTAGATTAGATGGGTTATAGGAGGAATGGGTCTTGGTGGGATGTGGACTTGTTGGGCCGAAGGGCCTGTTTCCACACTGTAGGGACTCTATAAAAAACAGAAGTTGCTGGAAAATTTCTGCAGGTCTGGCAGCAACTGTGGTGAGAGATCAGAGTTAATGTTCTGGGTCCAGTGACCTTTCTTCAGAGCTGATGGTAGCTAGGTTTTATGGAGAAAATGGAGGTATTGGGAGGGGGGAGTAAATGATAGTTGCAGATAGAGCCTAAAGAGAGAAAAGCTATTAGACAGATAAAGGAGTGGTTAAGGTTCAGGCTGGGGGAATGAATAGCTACTAAAGAGGACTATTAGTAGCTGACAATGGGTAGTGTGTGGTAGCAGCCCATGTGATGACAAGGTCCACACACACCAAGGCCTTTACTTCTTTACTTCAGTGAAAGCTAAGCTCCAGGACCAATGTGGGACCTGGAGCACCCTTGATCACCATCACTTTGTTTTCCAATGGATGTAACCCGCTGTAGTCAAGTAGGTCAGTTGATGTCCTAGAACACACATTCTTTCCCTTCTTAGGCGTGTGCCTGCCTTGGAAAAGCACCTTAGGACTATATCCATCTTCTCTCAGTGTTCCTAATTAGTTTCCCCTGTTATCAGGACGCATTTAAGTAAAATGGTGACCTGAGGTAGAGCTTGAAAAATGCTCTCCATCATTCACTGAAAAATTGAACAGGCTGATGATACCCTAAATGACAGCTTTGTATATTGGTGCAAGCCTTTATGCGTATTAATTGTAGGATACTTTGGGAATCCTGGTCTAAACACAATTGCAAGTAAGCGTCCAGCTTCGTGAAAGACAGACCTCCTGCCAGCTTTGTGTATAAATCCTCTATCTGAAGGATGGGTATTTATCCTGTGCAAGAAATGGTTTACCATTTGTTTAAGATCCCCACAAAGGCAAATTGACCCATTGAACTTCAAAATCGATGCACCCAGTGTTGCCTTTCTGCAGCTTGGACTGATTTGATAATTCCTTCATTTTCCAGCCTTTTGATTTCTGCTTCTACTTTTGCCTATAAGGTTAATGGTACTGGGTGGGACTTGCAAAATTGTAGAATTACTTCCTGGTCAACATGCAAAGTGACCTTGGCTCCTCTAGTAGTCCTTAGACCTTCCTGGAAGATCTTTGGGCATTTAATTAGGACTTCATTCAAGCAGCCATTTTCTAATTGAAAAATGTTGAACCAATCTAGGTAAACCTCTCGCAACTAATTTCACCCCATCAAGCTTGGGCCCAAGCCTTTTACTACCATCACTGGTAACTGAACCAGCAGCCTTTCATAAGAGACCAGAACTGAAGTTGTACCCTTAATCTGTAAAGGTTCACTGGTATAGGTTCTCAGCCTAGCTGAGGTCTTGCACCAACTTAAAGGCTTGAGTCAGAGCAAATTTATTAAATACTGGTGTGGTGATCACTGAAATGGCCGAGCCAGTATTGACCTCCATTAGAACAGGATGACCATTTAACCAGACGTTTATCTTTATTTGTTCTGATTTTGATGTTGTTAAGCAGTTTAACAGTTCCAAACCTGGTATATGAAGTCTCCTGGATACTCTCCTCGGTACTGCCCTATGAGATACCTTATTCAATTTAGGTCTAGTAGGATTCTTTTGCTGTCTCAAGTCTGCATACCGGCAACAACTAAAATGACTTACCAGCCAGGATCCTGAAGAAAACTGTGACCATTTGGCTGAGGCTTGGCTTTGTTTTGGGGTTTTGCTGTGGGCTGACCTAGAGTCACTTTGATCAGAATGTGCCCTGAGTGAGGCTATCCAATTGTCTGCACCTGTGTGATGTTCCTCAAGCTCGGTCAGACTGGCAAGGGTGTCCACTTCCATCGGAATATCTTTCAACTTGTATGATCCACCTGCCACATGTTCCAAAGATAAAGCCATTGTAGCGCCTGTTTGAAGTCCATTTGGACTACAGCTGGCAGGCATTTTTGCACAGTTACATCATTAATCTCACATCCCAGATGGTCTCTAAGCATCTCATTAAGGGTTAAACCAAATTCACAGGCTTCTGCCAGTCATCTTAATGGAGTTAAAGAACCTGATACGAATTCCCTTAGTTCTCGAATTGTGAGTAAAAGTGATAGCATCTCAGAATTAGAGGAGGCTTGGGTTGTAATATTCCTTAACTATGTCTGTCAGTTCTTGAAAGGTTTTAGTATATGTGCCTCAAGGAAAGTTAGGCTCCTAATGGCTGAAAAAGCTACATCTCCACAGGTGGTCAAGAGAATTACTCATTGTTTCTTGTCTGTCACTTTGCGTGGAGAAAGTAAGACATTCTTTCAACATACCTAACCCAGTCCTTGATGGCAGGATCAAACAAGTCAAGCTTCCCAAACAAAGGCATGGTGGAAGAAAATGCTTACCCCAGCTTAAAGACAACTGTTGTGAGCAAGTTTCTTCAGGATCAGGTTTTACTCTCGTCGCCACTGAAATAAGTCCACAGAGGCCAGTATCCCATCACCAAGTAACCTTTTATTTACACATGAGCTGTCCTCGACTATAGTACTGCCTCATACAGAGTCCAGAGTCTCGGCATCCCTGACTCTCCCCTTTTTAAATGTCAGCTACGGTATCCTGACTGGACCAAATTAATAGCCCAATCAGGGAACTCATATTTGAGCTCCCTAGTGTTAATGTTATCAGTAAGACTTTGCAGCAACAAGCATGATGAAAACAGGGATTGTAGGTTAATTAACAAAAGCTGTGGAGCTGACAGAGCAATTCTGATTCTACTGAATCAACGTCAAGTCCAATTCTGATTTTACTGACGCAATGTCGGTGACATTCATTCATGAGGCTGCATCCACACCAAGAAAAGCCTAATGCTTTGACTGTTTAGGAAAGTCCAACTTACCGGAGAAGTTCTGAATCAGACATTAGATCCAACAATATCTTATAAAAGTATCCCAGTTTCTGTTAAAAATGATGGTCCCAGATACTGGAAATATTGCTGACCTATCATTTCACCATATGCTTTCTTATGTCCCTGCAGCTCTGGAAATTGGAAAGCCCTGAAACTCATCTGGTGTGCTCAAAATTTAAGAATTGTAGTTTAAAGCTCATTGTATTTTGGACACATTCCTTAGGTGCCTCATTCTCTTGTTTTTCAATATTTCGAAACTGATAAAATTTTTTGGGAATTACCATATCTTCACGATATCAACAGGAAAAGATAAGCTATTTCCACTGGTTGGGGATTTTAAAACTAGGGACATAATCAGACAGTTCAGGAGAGATATTAAGAAGCACTTCTACGCACAAAGGGTGGTAGATATTTGGAAGTCTTTTCAACAAACAACTGTGGATGCTAGATCAGTTGCTAATTTTAAATCTGAAATAAATAAATTTTTGTTAAGCAAATGTTTTAAGGGATATGGGCCAAAGGTACGTATATGGAGTTAGGCTACAGATCAACCATGACTTCATTAAATGGTGGAACATGTTTGAGGGGCTGAATGGCATTTCCTGTTCCTAATTTCCAGGCAATAGTTTATTTATTTGTTTTTGATGAAGAATGGTATGTTCTAAATCAGTTATACCCAACCTACAAACGCACCACAGAACAGTTAAATTGCTTTCAGATAGTTTCATGTTGCAGCCATTAACAGGTGGTGTCCTGCTTTCCAGAAAGTTTATATCTCTTTCACTGAATAGCTAATAACTTTTGTTAGCTTGTAAACATTTGCAAGTAATGTTAGTATACCCCAGGATATACTGCCAGATGTACTTTGAATATATTTCCTGCCATCCTGCCATCCTGTAAAAACTTGTCCCAGTATCCCCATTACATCTGTTCTAATGATATCACTTTCCACTGCAATACTTTTGTTTTGTCTTCCTTTTAACTTCAAGTGAGGATTCCCTTCCTCCATGGTTGATGACGAGTTTCACCCTGCCTTCTTCACCTTGCACCCCACAAGCCTTCATATTGAATGGATCATCATTTACCATTTCCACCACCTGCAGCCTGATGCCACCGCCACTCTCCCTTCCTCATTCAGCATTCTGAAGAGTCTATTTCCTTAGTGTCACCCTAGTTCATTCCTCTGTTATTCCAAATACTTCCACCTTGTTCTGATTCTGATGAAAGTCTAAACATCAACTTTGTTTTTCTCCCCATAGTTGGTGTCTGCTCTGCAGAGCATTCTCTGTTATTATATCCGATTTTCAGAGCCCACAGTACTTTGTTTAGTATGCAGTATTGTCCTAAATGAGGATCGCTGACTTCTAGTAAGTGTTCTATAGAGATGGTGAAGTGAACACTGTAACTGGGAACTATTCTTGTTCATATAGACCCATTATCATTGTGTCCCTGAAGTTGCATTGTTTCACATGCCTATGTTGGGTAGTGACATTATCTTCCTATGTTTAACACAATGATAAATGAGACACGCAAAATATGATGTATGTTTAATTAATAATTAACTAGGTGTCCTATTTTAAATTGTGGTCTGTAAAGGTTTGCATTTTAAGCAGCCTAATTAACATTGAATCAAATCAATCTCCGTCCATCAAAATATTTTTCGACTCTTTTTAGTCTCAAGCAGAACATTTAGTTGTTTTATTGTCATGGTATTATTAATAGGCAACAGAGTCTGAAGCCAAAGAATGCAACCTTTGTAGGGAAGTATGTTTTGTTCAATCTCTCTGCGTTTAATTGCTATGAATACTTTTGAACCATAATTCTCAAGATTCATACCACTTGCATTGCAATTATTCTTTTAATTGCTAGGTGTCACTACAGATTTGTATCATGCATACAATAACACATAATAGCACTCTTTTTTGAGTTG
The DNA here is from genome assembly GCF_021869965.1 of Rhincodon typus. NCBI lineage: Eukaryota > Metazoa > Chordata > Chondrichthyes > Orectolobiformes > Rhincodontidae > Rhincodon > Rhincodon typus. The sequence goes on from NC_063338.1 coordinate 6,266,729, forward strand.
GAATATTGTGGTTTTGACCTCACAACTGTTTTTTAAATGCATTATCAAGACCGACAGCACTATTAGACTATTGCATTGACATAGACATTGTCCTTTAGAGGAGGTAATTGTCTGTCATGTATCCAAGATGTACCAATGATCTACTTTGACTCAGTTTGTTTTTCTATTCTTCATGCATAATGAAGCCTCTCTGTTTGGCCTAACCTTTCAGGTCTTGAGGACTAAAAAAGGCAAATAGTACATTTATCTTCATGAAAGAGAAGCCATACAACATTAATTAAGAAGTAACCAATCTCATATCTGGGCTGATATTACTTACATAGTGAGTGCAGTGATACTGTTCCCAGGTATAAGAAGTAAGCAGCAAACAGTAGAGTTGCATCCTAGAAACTAGGAACTAGAGTAAGCCATTCAGCCCTTTGGACCTGCTCTGCCATTAAATATGATCAAGACTGCTTCTCTATCTCAAAGTCATATTTCCACTTTCTCTCTATAACACCTGATGCCTCTTAGACCAAAAACCATTATCAGTTTCTTTCTTGAATATATTCAGTGACTTGGCCTCCACAGCCTTCTATGTAGCAAATGTCACAGGTTGACCACTCTGTGGGTAAAGAAATATTTCTTCATCTAAGTCCTAAATGGCCTGGTTCTAGACTCCTCAACCAGGGGAATAATTTTCCTCAAATCTGGACTATCTAATCCTGTTAGAATTTTATAAATTTCAACCAGATCCCTTCTTATTCTTCTAAACTCTAATGCCTACAGGCCTAGTTAAATCAATCTCTCCTCATACAATATTCCTGCCAAATGTGGTATCAGCTGACTGAACCTTCACCTCACTTCCTCTATGACAAGTATATCCTCTCTTAGATAGGGAGACCAAAACTATACACAATATACCTGGTGTGATCTCACCAAGGCCCTGTATAACTGCAGTAAGATATCACTACTTCTGAATTCAAATCCTCCTGCAATGACAGCCAATATACTTTTCCCTTCCTAATTGCTTACTGCACGTGCCTGTTTGTTTTCATTGGCTGGTGTACAGGACACCCAAAACCCTTTATGCACTTTCCTCTTTTATGGGACCTCATCAACAACCTTCTGAAAATCCAAGTACACTGCATCCATTGGTTCTCCCTTATATATTCTACAAGTTATTCTCCAGTTGATTAATTAAACATAACTTCCCTTTCGTAGACCCATGCTGACTTTGTCTAATCCCATTGATTTTTTCAAGTATTCTGTTATCATGTATTTTACAATGGACTCCATTTCCCACAATACTGATGTTAAGCTGGCTGGTCTGTGATTCATTGTTTTTTTCTCTCTCGCTCCTCTTTACAATTACTACCCTTTATTCTGTAAGAATTGCTCTAAAGCCTATAAAGTTTTGGAAAGTGATCACCAACGCATCCAATATTTACAAAGTGACTTCTGTTAGTGCTGGGATGTAGATTATCAGGCTCTGTGAATTTGTCGGCTTTCAACCTCATTAAAACCTATAGCGCCTTTTATTTCACAAGTACTGATTTTTTTCAATTCTTTCCTTTCACTAAATCCTTGGTTCCCGGGCTTTTCTGAGAAATTATTTCGATGCTCATTTAGGAAACAATATTTGTGTTCAATTCTTCTGCCATTTCTTTGCTCACCATTTTAATTTCACTGACTTCTGATTGTAAAGAGCTTACATTTGTCTTTGCTAATCCTTTTCTATTCACATATTTATAGAAGCTTTTACAGTCAGTTTTTATGTCCCCTCCAAATGTGATCTTATACTCTATTTTCCCTTCTTATCAATCTTTTTGTCCTCTTTTGCTGAATTCTAGACTGTTCCTGGTCCTCAGGCTTGCAGCTCTTTCTAGCAATTTTATATACTGTACAATCATAGAATTTTACACAACAGAAAGAGGCCATTCAACCTATTATGTCTGTTCCAGCTCCTGAAAGAACTGCCAAGTCCCATTCTCCAGCACGATCTCCATAGCCCTCTAAATTTATTGCTTTCAAATATTTATCCAGCTCTACTATCATCCCTAAGTAATTTTGGAATGTTTGCGCCAACGTTTCCATGTCTTTGTGCCAGATATGCATAAATGTTGTAGTTCATGTATGCATTTCTTAAATATTAGCCCTTGCCTTGACTTTCCAACCCTTCTAGTTAGGTTCGCCAATTCGTCATTGCCAACTCGTGCCTCATACCTTCATTTATTTATACTCATATTGCAAGTTTTGGATTCAACTTCTTTACTCTCCATCTTGATGAACAATTCTATCATTTTATGGTTGCCAAAAAGATCCACATAACAGGATTGTTAATGAATCTTTTCTCATTGCAAAATACCCAGTCGAGGGCAGCATGCTCTTTAGTTATTTCCTCAAAACATTGGTCCATATTACATTTACACTCCAGGAAATCATCCACCACTGTATTATTGCTAGTTTGGTTTGCCAATCTCTATATAGGTTAAACTCACCCATGATTGCAGTTGTACCCGGATTGCATACTTCTTAATTTCCTATTTAATGCCTTCTCTTAAATCTTTGCTATTGTTTGGAGGCCTATAGACCACCCCCACCGATGTTTTCTGCCCCTTTGATGTATCTTAGCTCCACCCAAACAGATTCCAAATCATGATTTTCTGAGCCATTCTCATTCCTCACCATTGCATTAATTTACTCCTTTACTAACAATGCTACTCCACCTCCTTTCCCTATTTGTTGACCATTCCTTAAATATTGACTACCCTGATGTTCACTTCCCATACTCAGTCGCCCTGGACCAATGTCTCAGTAATTGCAATAATACTGGAACTGTGTATATCAATTTGAACTGCGAATTCATCTGCCTGATTGCAAATGCTAAGTGCATTAAGATCCAAAAACTTTAGACTTGTCTTTTTAACCTGTTTTATCATCTTAGATTTATTTTGCACTATAATCTCAACTGATTTTTGCCTTTATTATGCCTCCCATTTTTGCTTCTCACTTTCTTTCTGTCTTTCACTCATTTCTATTCTTGTTCCACCCTTCTTTATCTCTTTGTTCAGGTTCCCATCCCCCTGCCATTCTAGATTGAACCCACTCCGACAGCACTAGCAAACAGTACTCTTAAAAACATTGGTCTCAGTCTGCCCAGATGCAACCCATTTGTTTGTACTGTTCTCATCTGCCCCAGAATTTGTCCCAATGTCTCAGAAATGTGAATTCCTACCCCACACCATTTCTTCAGCCACATATTCATCTGGTATATCTTAGCCCGCTAGCACGTGTCACTGGTAGTAATCGTGAGATTACTTTGAGGTCTTACTTTCTAACTTAGCTCCTTCCAATTTAACTCCTTACATTCAGCCTGTAGGACCTCATACATACTTTTGCTTACATTCTTGGTACTAATATGTACAATGGCCTCCTGCTGTTCACCCTGCCATTTCAGAATTCCTTGCAGCCCATCAGTGATATCCTTGACACTGGCACCAGTAAGGCAACATACCTTCCTGTAGAATCTTTTGTGGCTGCAGAAATGCCTGTCAGTTCCCCTTACTAATGAATCCCCTATCACTGTTGTCTCGCAACACTTATTCCTCCTGCCTTGTGCACCAGAGATACCCATGGTGCCAGGGACCTGATTCATTGGCTAGGCAATGTGAACTCTGTTTTTACCTTCACAGGTGCTGCCAGACCTGCTGGGCTTTTCCAGCAACTTGTTTTTGTTCATTAGCTAGGCCTTGGATTTTCACCTAGATTTTTCAATAAAACTATTAAATTTTGTCACGAATGAATTACAGTTACATGGAAGTTTGATATTCTATGTTCTTTAGTGCATGAGCAACTTTTGACTAAATGACAACCTTATTAATCATTAGTAACTAGCCTTTACAATACAAATTGTTCTTACAGCAAATACTAAGAATAGGTAGTGTCGTGGTAATGTCACTGTACTGGTCATCAATGATCTCAGGTTTATAGTTTCAAGACATGTATTTGAATCCCATCGTGGCATGAAATTTGAATTCAATATAAAGCTGCCCTAATGGTAACCATGAAATTACTGTGGATTGTTATAAACATCCACCTGGTTCATTGATATCCTTTAGGAAAGGAAATCTGCCAACTATACCTGTTCTGGCCTACATGTGACTCTAAACCAGCACCAATGTGGTAAACTTTTCACTGCTGTTTGGACAATTAGAGATGGGCATTAAATGCTGGCTTAGTCAGTGATGCCCACGTCCCATGGGTGAATGTTTTAAAAATGATCAGAACGAAAAGGGGGTCCAGAACTTAACCCTTGACTCTATTTAAGGTGGCCACTGTATACTTTTTTTTAAATGGAGTATAGAGGGAGTAAGGAAGTGTGAAGTTAAGCCAGGGCTTAGCGGTAGCCTGTTCTAAACATGTATCATAAATTCTGAAGAAGAATAATATTGGGCATGAAACATTCACTTTGTTTCTCTCTCCACAGATGCAACCAGACCTGCTGAGTTTCTCGAACACTTTCTGTTTTTTATTTCAAACTTACAGCATTTGTAGTATTTTGCTTTTTTTTTTCTCTTTTTGATTCACATTTACACATGCACTAATGCAAACATAGAATTTACATAACCACAGACACAGGAATATCATCTCAGCCAAAGTCTGATTGGGTGTGTGCCATAGATATTGCATTTTAACATACATTGACTTTCTTTCATTGTGCATTCATAAAATCTATTGGTCCCAAAAGATAACTCTTCAGAGCACTCTGTGTCACTCTGAGCATGAGTGTAAGCATCACTGCAGCGACGTACACTTTGGAAGCTGTATGTAGCAGGCCTGAGGGGCTGGCACTGAGTGAATTCATTGGTGGTATTCCATAAAGAAGAATAAAGCCCTGAGGACCAGATGAATATAACATTGATTCTCTGAATTTTGGCAACATCATATTACGGTGAAATTGGCATTTTACTGCTGATTATTAGGATAGGAGAAGGAAATCTCAATCATACTGATTATGGCACAGTCACTTACTTGGTAGATCTAATGGGATTAAGGGCAGAAAGAAGGTGGGGATCAACAAAACACAACTAATTCTTAGAAGAGGTAGAGAAGAAACATTCATTAGTGAGCTGTGTTTGCAAATTTGAAGATGATGCTACATTGGGAGACACATTAGATTGTATAAATAGGTCCAAACGTTAAAAATGACATAGAATAAGAGTCTGGGCAAAAGTGGCAAATGGAGTTGAAATGTGGGAAGTGTGAGATCATCTACATTGAATCCAAGAATGATAAAAAGAATTATTTAATGCTGAGAAGTTATGGAGCCAAGGGATTTAGTTACCTCTTTGGACAATTTGCTACAAGGTAGTGGACAAGCACAACAGATAATCAAAAGGGCTAATATGTTGTCCTGTAATTTGGAGGCAGAGGTGAGGAAGCAAGGTTGGAAGTTCTGCTTCAGCCATATGCAAATATGGTCTGACCACAACTCTATAAATCTGTAGTAGGCACCATAAAGGTTAACCTGATTGATAGGAGGTCTTAAAAGGTTTAATTAAGGGGAGGCAATGGCCTAGTGGTATTATCATTGGTCTGTTAATCAGAATAAGATAATGTTCTGGGGACCTGGATTTGAATCCTGCCATGGCAGATGGTGGAATTTAAATTCAATGAATATCTGGAATTAAGAATCTGATGATGACCAGGACTCCATTGCTGATTGTCAGCAAAGCCCATCTGGTTCACTAATGTCCTTTAGGGAAGGAAACTGCCATCCTTACCTGTTCTGGTCTAAATGTGACTTCAGACACACAGCAATGTGGTTGGATCATAACTGCCCTCCGGCCAATAAATGTTTGCCTAGCCAGTGATGCTATCATCCTGTGAATGAATTTTTAAATAATTATGTGAGTCACTTGCATAAATGTAAATTGTAGTGCCTTGAGTTTAGCACAAGGAGGACATTCGGCCTCCAAGCCTGCACCAGCATTTTACAAGATCACAGCTGATCTGCCCCAGGCCTCAGTTCCTTTTTCATGCCAGTCCCTTATCGTCCTTAATGCCTCGATATTTCAAAAGTCCATCCAACCTCCAAAACTCTCTTTGGTAGAGAATTCGAGACGTTCGCTACCTTCTAAGAAATACCTTTGCATTTCAGTTTTAAGTGAATATCTCCTTATTTTGCTAACCATGTCCCCTTCTTGAAATTCCTCCACCAATGGAAACATCCTCTCACCATTTGCCCTGTAAAACCCCTTCAAAATTTTGTATGTTTCAATAAGATTATATCCCTCATTCTTCTAAACGCTAATAAAAAAAGGCTGAACCTTTAGAAATTCTTGATAAGCAAAACCTTTTGTCCCAGGAGTCAGCATAATGAATCTCTTTTAAACTGCCTCTAATGACAGTATATCCTTCCTTTAATATGGGGATCCAGATTATGCACAGTACTCCAGATGCAGCTTCACCAATACAATATACAATTGTAACAGGACTTCCCTATTTTTAAACTCCAAACCCCTAGCAATAAAGGTCAAAATTCCATTTGCCTTCTTAATTACTTGCTACACCTGCATGCTGATTTTTTTTCTGTGTGTTTCATGCACAGTAACATCTATATCCCTCTGTGCTGCACCTTTCTTGTGTCTCTCTTCTGCCTGACTTTTGATATTTCCTACCAATTACCTCATTTTTTTTCCTGTATTAAACCCCATGTGCCAAATTTTTGCCTACTCATTCAATCTATCTACATCCCTTTGTGAATACCTTTTCTCCTCATCCCAACATGACCTCCCAACTATTTCTGAACCATCTGCAAATTTAGATGCATTTCACTTTGGACCCTCCTTCAAGTCACTTATATAGATGATAAAGAATTGAAGCCCAGGACTGATCATTGTAGCATTACAGTAGTTACATCCTTCCAACTCAAAAAAGGCTCATTGATCTTGGCTCTCTTCTGTGTTAACAAACCCTCAATCCATTTGAATGCATTGCACCCAATACAGTGAACTCCTATCTTGTGCAACAACCTTTCATGTGGTACTTTATCAAATGCCTTCTGGAAATCTAAACACACTACATCTGCCGGTTGTCCTTTATCAACTCAACTTGTTGTTTCCTCAAAGAGCCTTATCAAATTTCTCAAACGTGATTTCCCTTTCTTAAAACCATGTTAACAATGCAACAAGCATTTCTAAATATCCTGCTATTTCTTTCTTAATAATGAACAGCGGGATTTTTCCAATGACAGATGTTTGGCAAACCGGCCTATAGTTTCCTACTTTTTGTCTCCATCCCTTCATGAACAGGGTCATCAATCTCCTGGAACCCTCTCAGAATCCAGAAAGTTTTAGAATATTTAAACCAATGTTTCCACTAACTCCGCAGCCCTTCCTTTAAAGTAATTGGATACAGGACATCACATTCTGACAAAAACAGGAATTTCTGGTGAAACTCAGCAGGTCTAGCAACATATGTGGGAAGAAAGCACAGTTAACGTTTTGAGTCCAGTGACCCTTCATCAAAACAAGTCTTGACAATTTGTTTGCTTTCTGCCTCATTAACTTATCAAATACTTTGTCCCTCTTGTTAGAGACTGTTACAAGATCTTTCCTTCCATTAGCACTTTGCTTATCTATTATCTTTGGGATGTTTATAATGTCCTCTACCATGAAGACAGATGCAAAATATTGATTTAAATTATCTGCTACTTCCCTATTCCCTTTTAGGAATGCCTCAATCATATCATCGAAGGGTCCCTCACTCATTTTAGTTACACTTTTCCTTTTTTATATCTATTGAAGCTCTTCTTATTTGTTTTAATATTTCTTGCCAAGTTACTTTCATTGTCCCAACTTGCCTGGATGGATGCAGCTCCAACATCACTCTAGAAGCTTGACACCATCCAGGACAAAACACCCTGCTTCATTGGCATCATCCATAAATAATCATTGCCTCTACCACCAATGCTCAGTAGCAGCAGTGTGTATGACCTACAACGTGCACTGCAGAAATTAACCAAAAACTAGTAGACAGCACCCTCCATTTCCACTTCTATCTAGAAGGACAAAGGCAGCAGATACATGGGAACAACATTTCCTACAAGTTCCCCTCCAAGCCACTCACAGTTAGAAATATATCACTGTTCCTTCACTGTCGCTGAGTCAAAATCATGGAATTCCCTCGCTAAGGGCACTGTGGGTCAGCCTACAGCACGAGGACTGCAGCTGTTCAAGAAGGCAGCTCATTACCACCTTCTCTAGGGCAACTGGGAATGGGCAATAAACACAGGCCCAGCCAGTGACACTCACATCCCACAAATGAATTTAGAAAAAAACCATATTTGTCCTTTTTATTCACCTTCTGCTAGTTCCTAAAAAATTCCCAACTCTCTGGTCTATCAGAAGTCTTCGCTGCTTTGTACAGTTTTTAACTGGATACTCTCCTTGACCACCTTCACTAACCATGGATTGTTTATCCTTCTCATTGAGCCCTTCTCTTTGACAGAATAATTTTTTTGCTGAGCAGTATGAATTATGTGTTCAAAAATCTGCTAACTACAGACTTTTCAGTTAGTCTGTTTCTTCCAGGTCACTTTGGAGAAACCTTTCTTCATATCTGTGTAATCATCATTAGTTAAGTTGAGGACATTGGTTTGAGACCCAAGATGCTCTCTCACAAACTGAATTAGAAATTCTACCATATTGTGATCATTACCCATGAGAGGATCCTTAGCTATGAGTTCTGTTATTGATCCTATCTTCTTCTGGGTAGGTTGTGCAACATACTGCTATAAGAAGCAATCCCTGATGCTATCTACAAATTAATTTTCCCTGTTACCCTTACCCATCTGATTTGTCCCATCAACACAAAGATTAAAATCACCAATGACAATTGTGGTGTCCTTTTTATATACCCCCACTATTTCTCGGTTTATACGTTGACCTACAGTGAGCCAACTCCTTAAATGATTCCCACCATGACATCTTTTCCCTTGCTATTCTTACTTCCACCCAAGGTGATTCCACATCATAATCTATTGGTCATATATCACTACTCACACTGATACCTTCCTTTATTAGCAAAGCTACCCCATCCCCTTTTCCTTTTAGCCTATTCTCCTGGAACATCAAATTCTCTTGAATACTATTGGTCTGGTCATCCTGCAAATAAATCTGTTTAGCGGTTATAAAATCACATTAATTTGATTCTGTTTGTCCTGTCAACTCATCTATCTTGTTAGAAATGCTGCATACATTCAGGTAAAGAGCCTTGAGCCTGGAATCAACATTTATTCTGGCTGTAATTTCTGCTGCATTCTTCTGCTTATACTTTCTGCCCCTCTGTCACACTTTGATTATTGTTTGCCTCTTCAAGTAGATCCTCCTTCCTACTCTCACCTATGTCATTAGTATCTACATGGATCACAACAACTGGTTCCTTTCTCTCCTGCTCCAAATTCATCTCCAGCCCAGAACAGATGTCCTGAATCTTGGCACCAGGTGGACAACACAGGTTTTGGGTCTCTCAGTTTTTACAGCAAAGAATGGTATCTGTACCCCTAATGATGTTACCCCCTATTACAGCTACATTTCTCTTTTCTCTCCTACTTGAATGGTACCCAGTAGTATAGTGCTTTAGTCAGTTCACTAATCCTCCCTGCAGTCTCTGCCTTTGTCTACTTTGGGATCAAGAACCTTGTAATGACTGGACAAGGGCACTGGCTGAGGCTTTTCCAAAGTTAAATTTTGGCTGCTAATATCTGCCTCACTCGCAGTCATACCCTCCTGTCCTTCACCATGGATTAAATTTGGTGCAATTAATCTAAGGTGTGTGACAGCCTCCTGAAACAGTGCCCCGGTAACTCTACCCCTCCCTGAATGCCCACAGCTCAGAGTCCAGTTCATTGCTTTCCAATAACATGGAAGGGCTCTATGCCACTGGTTTTCATCTCTGCCCACTGCTGCCCTTCTCACACAGATCTACTCTCCCAGTCTGCTTCACATTCCTCCCAGTCAAATCATAATAGATATGGAGAAGCTCTGGTGGTGGAATCCAGAACAACGGAGCACAATCAGAATGAAACTAGGAAGGAATTTTCACATAAAAAAATCTCCCTACCAAAAAGCTGAGGATGCTAGGGTAATTTGTAATTTTCCAAAGTTGGGTCACCAAATTATTATCAGATAACAGTAGCATGGAATGTGGAGATAAGACAGAGAGCAGTCTTCACATTTAATTTTGGAACAGCCTTAGAGCTGCTGTATGGCCTACTCCTGTTCACATGTAACATGCAGAAGCTACCATGGCACACTTTTATGGATTGCATTACGAGAAACCACCAGACCTGTCCAACCATCAGGATCATTGCATTACCATTGCACTACCATAGTAGTCTCCAGTGGTCTGGTCAATGAGAGCTGTCATTGAGCCATTGATTTGATTGTCATGCATTTTGGCTACTGAACTGGACTTCCAGAAAGGAGTCATGAATTGAGTATGCAATGTAACCTTTGCTGCCAAACAGCCTGTCTCTCAATTGCTATTCAGGGTTAAAGATTAGAGGATTGGCACACATGAAAATGAAAGCAGGCACAGACCTGCATGATTGGTTTTTGTTCATTACCAACCAGATGTGCATCAACAATTGCAATTCATAAAAGTGCTGGATTCATTTGAAGATGTCTACGGAATGCATTGGTTGCAATCCAATGAACTTGGGCCTGGACTATTGGGAATCCTGCAAACTGAACAAAATCCCACAAGTAGTTTACTGGCAAAAACGATGAGAATGTTTATCTGCTGAGAAGCACAACTTTGATTTCCTAGGTGAGTAAGGACAGAAAGCACGGCGCTTTCTATTAGTCCTCCCAACAACTGGAACTCCATTGGTACGTTCCTGTGGTTGTTCCTCTGGCCAGAAAATAATTCTCTAGAAAAAAAATCCATCTAAGAAATTGTTTTGCTTAAAGCCATTTAAATGCAAAATATTGAATAGGAATTTATGACTTTGAAGTTGTCTAAGTAACCAAACTACAATGTAGAAGCAAAATGCCTCCTCAACCGAGAATAGCTAAGATACTTATATCTTCTAACCTCATCCTCCCCATGATTTGTGAGTAAGTTGAGGAATTTAGTGATTGAAAACCAAAATGGCACTCTGATCTCACAACTGGCTGTTCAAAAATCGTATCGAGGGAACTGCGCGTCAAGCATTTCTTTTGCTGTCATTCTGATACTGCTTCCTTCACGCCAACAAGATGGTGTTCAGCAGGTGAAAATCGCCCCCTAAGTTTCAAAAAGTAATTAATAAATAGAAAACTCAGCAGGTAGGAATTACTTGTAACAACATTGATATTCTGAAGGAGGATTGAATAATTAATCCATTGCTGGATCAGTTAAAGTGCATCACTACTAATCCTGTTGTATATTAATTAAAGCAGACCTTTGAGTTAATCCTTTCTTAATTACCTTGCTCAATGTGGTAGTTGTTTGGTAATAAATACACGCACACAACAGTTTTAACTATACCATTATTTAACTCACATGCCTGATTGAGATTTTCTGTAGAGTGTGTATTTTCTTTACAAAAACAAACACTCAGAATCTAGGTGACAGAATTTCAAACCCAGCATTCCATCAATTTGACTGCTTTTAAAAGTAAAAGCATGGTCAGTTAAGTCAACATATTCTGACCACACCATAGGGCTGCTCTCTCATTACAGAAAGAGAACTGATGGTGACTTAACCTGACAGCCACTGTACCTCAGGCAAGGGGAGATGTTGAGAAGGAAATTCCTTCATGGTAACCTCAGCCAGTGCGGGCATTGAACCCACACAAGCAACTGCCTCCTTAACTACAGATAGCCTCAGATCCTTGAACTGTGACATGCAGGACTGTAGTCAAGATGTTGCACTTTAATGTGGACAACACTGAAACTAAGCACAATGTGAAAGACCCTGTCCTTTCCTGCACAAGTCATTCCACCCTTACATCCACCTTGAGAACATGGAATCAGTGATGATTCCACACATTTCTAGGGGAAAGGCTCATTCTCATTACAAGCTCTTAGAGGGACTGCACTGCCTTTCAAGGCTGGAAGGTGTACAATAGGCAGTTCACATGTCCACTCTGCCTCATAGAGTTTTGAGTTTCCAAGGTATGTTGCCTCTCACGCATTCAATGCTGTCCTACAGGATGCTCAATCATATCAGGGTAAGTTAGCAGTCTGCAGACACTCTGAAATATTGTACGGTTACTGAAGATGAAAGGGTCAAAAGGAAATTCCTCCAGATTCCTCGTGACCTGCAGGATTCCTGAGAGAGAAAAGAGTGTAACTCTCCGATATGATCTCCTGATGGAAGCCTGTCGAGCCCCTACTATTAGTGTCATGTGATGTAAATGTACTGTCTTACAAACTAATGTGTTCTCTGAAGGTCAGCAGGACCTGAAATGTGTAAATACGTTAAAATCACCCAAAAACATCAAGCATCTAATCAGGTGGATAATGAGATATTTATTATTCAGCAACACATAAGGTGAAGAACAGTAAAAATAACAAGGTCCACTTATCCTTTGCACAAAGCAGGGACTGCTTGCCATATCACCATTAGCATATTTAATAATTAAACAAAGTCCTAGTTCCACTTATTCATCCTGGAAGTGGGTTTCAACAAGGTTATCTCTGGCCTCTTGGGTTCAATGATGCATTGCTCTGTTGTGCTTTCTTGGATAAAAACCGAAAGAACTGCAGATGCTGTAAATCAGGAACAAAAACAGAAGTTGCTGGAGAAGCTCAGCAGGTCTGGCAGCATCTGTGAAGAAAAAAATCAGAGTTAACGTTTCTGGGTGGGTGAACCTTCTTAAGCACAGTTCTGAGGAAAGGTCACCGGACCCGAAACATCTTGTTATCTCAGTTCCTTGAAAATGTCTTTTCCTCATAAGATATTACCCTGTCTGTTGATACTTTAAATGTTGAAATAGCAAACAGAGGAATGTCATACGCATACGTTGAGTGCTAATCTGCTAATATTCACAACAACAATGTTTAGGCTGTTTTTTCTATTAAGTTTAATCCTCACTTGGCTCATGCTAACTGCTACTGGCAGCTTTTATCAAAGTGGCCACTCTTAATTTTGTGAATATTCTTAGTATTGATGGAGGTCTCAGAGCACAGTCCTATCTCCTCCCTACCTGACATATTCACATACACACATTGCAGGAGATATCACTGGAAACTAATCAAGGAAGACACCGCTGCTAATTTTTTTGCTCTTCCAAAGCCTGAGGCCAAGTCAAGTACACCCATCACAGAGGATCAAAGGAAATTAACTGGGACAGTGACTGTAATGGATTGCCAATCCACAATGACAGTTCTAGATTCTAGAAGCAAGTAGATTCTATACCCTGACAAGTCTGTCAAGTGCAACCAATAGAAACTAAACTTCAAATAAAAGCAAAATACTGGAAATCTGAAATAAAAACAAAGTGCTAGAAATTCACACCTAAATCTGACAGTTTCATCTTGTTGAGAGTTACCAAGATGAGGTGATCTGGTGCCACTTTGCAGAATCTTTGATGACCTAATTAAACTGACCATGAGTTGAGATCTCAAGATTCATCCCATCAGTGCTCTCTGAGTATTGGGTTTGCAACAATGCAATGCTTTTGCAACTACACTGCAATGCCCTGATCAAGTGCAACCATCTGTTTTTATGTGAGTTTGACATTAGCCCCACAGCTCCTAAAGAATACAAATGGGAAAAATACCATGAATGTAATTGACTGAAAGGGTTAACAATCTAAATTTACAGCCCCCACTAATCATCTCTGACTGACTGTGTTCCTCATCTGGCAAGTCCATGATCCCTGCAGTGAAGAAACCATTGTCACTATATCATTTCATTGATAACTAACTATCTGGGAAGCCCAAACTACAGAAACAGTAAACAGTTTCACTGAACTCAATGTTTAGAACAAAGGATCTACCAAGGTAGGTGAGCCACTATCTGGAATAGTTCACTATTGACATCCCAGCAGGGATTTTACCTAGTCTTTGAAACTACATTGTATTGGGTGGAATTCAGAGCACTGTGGTTTGTAGTTTGCAATCTGAGGTGTCATTTAGATTTGGCATAGTTACAAGATCCATTAGCACTTGACTGAAAGCTCCAGAGGCTGCTTTATTTAAAGACACGAAAGGTAAGCCAAGTATCAGCTTAACCATGGAAACAAAACAAACTGCTGGCTGCTTACTTCTGTGCTGTTAGTGCTGTATTTTTTTTAATAGAGATTTGTTTTTGTGCTGCAGCTGAAACAAATGAAAGGAAGGCAACTAGTTCTACCTCTACTAGCTCTGAGTGACTATCAAAACATCTGTCCTGAATCGGCCCAGGTATGTCACATAAATGCCTTGTGCATGTAGTTTTACATTACGTAACACGTGAAATGTAATTAGTATTTACTAATTCCCACAATTCATACCATCCACATGAAGAGTTTGGCCAACGAAACTTCTCTTGAGCCTGGATGGTACTACTTTATGACTATAAGTGCTCAGAAATCTCGGAGAGTGTGCGAACTGACACTTTCTGTGATAGTAGGAACTGCAGATACTGGAGAATCTGAGATAACAAGGTGTGGAGCTGGATGAACACAGCAGGCCAAGCAGCATCAGAGGAGCAGGAAGGCTGACGTTTCAGGCCTAGACCCTTCTTCAGAAAACTTCAGACACTTTCTGTGGTTTATTTTCGCATTTTGCTTCACTATTTAACATTATCTCATGATGGCGCACATTGCAAATTTCCATTCATATTTATTCTATGTTTACTGTTTTTAAGTCAACAGTATAACTATTAACACAAAATCCTGTTCCCAGACTCATTAGGGGTGAAAATAAAAACAGAAAGTGCTGAAGAAACTCGACAGGTCTGGCAGCATCTGTAGAAAGAGTGTTGACATTTCAAGTCTAAACTGACTTTTGTCTTTGGTGAAATTAACAAGGAAGTTGACCTGTACCAGGAATGTGAAAAGGGTTCGTACTGAATCAACAATCAGTCTTTCATCACGCCTCATCTTATTTCCACTGAATTTCACAGAATGATTGTTCAAGATATTTTTTAAGACTTGTTTCCTCTTCTCATTGTCATTTTCCAGTCAGTGTAAAATAATTTTTTAGTTGGTGTAAAATAACAAGTGGCACAGTGAAAAGTCAGCTGCCACTTCACGATAAGCTTACTTCACATTACTATACTTTTACAAAAACCTAAAATCAGGTTAAACAGCCCCTGACGAGACATTGTCACAAAAACACAATCAAATTGTTAACAGAAACTTATAAAACGTGAACAAAAACTTACAAAATGGAAAGATCATTGTCTGCAGTGATGATGCACCTCAGCTCCTGCAGTGCCCAGTTGTTTATAAAGGCCTCTAGCGTACCAGTCAACATTGCATGTTTCCCCCCAATGGATACTTGAGTTTGGACATAACCATGAAAGAAGGGCAGGCAGTCAAGCACAATGACCCTTCCACAATCGGCTGACTGAGCCTGTTAATGTCCACTTTGACCAGGCCTAGGAGCCGGCCCACAAGAAGGCCCTCCAATCCCCCACCCCTCCCTGAGGGACCTGCCAATAAATCAGGAGCGTAGGGCTTAAGGATGACCAAAATTTAAGAGCAGCCCCACAGTCCTGGCTTATACCCCATATGACTTAGTAATTAGTTCCTATCGTGGAATCTTGAGACTAGCTTTGTGAAAATGTACAATGTTTTATGTGGCCCAGGCCAATAGATTTCGTATTGTACATTTTAAGTATTCCAGTTGGTTTTCCTCCTACGGCCTCTCTAAACAGGAGTACAGATTACAGAATCAGCTACAGATTGTTAAATGGCTTATCTATGGTATGAACTGCAGCTGTTCAGGCACAGGTCCAAACAGTAAGCAGGATCTTGTAAAATTGAATACTTACCAGGACAATGGGTCTGGCTTCTTTTGTTTATTTACAGGCGATGGTGAAACATTACCAAGGCTAACACATTAGCTTCTTAACTACATTTGTCCCAGACTTTTATTTTAACTTGTCTGCATAAGAGTATGCTTTGAGGGATTCTTCCATTTATCTTCTGAGCCATTTATTATTCACAACAAGTTGCGGCACTGTATTTCTGTTGTCCTTGTGATCAAAATTTTATGTGAATCAAGGAAGTCCCACAGCTTCTGAGAGCTTCAAGCAAGTCAGTGAGCTGGCAGCTCAACAGCCTTGGCAGGATCACATGAAAGGTGGCTGCTGCGGAGGCTGCAAGGTGACAAAGAATCTGCCCTCATGTTAGTGAAGATTGAAAACCAGCTAAGTGTTTTTGTTTGGGCTGAGACCAGGCAGAGAGGCCTCAGCATTCAGATGTATGAATCCCCCAGGCATCAGTATCAGAACTGTAGAGGCAGACATTCCATGGGCCACAGATTGTGCAATAAGAAAGGCCTCCCCTTGGAACTATTATGGTTTATCTGTTGGTTCCCCCCACCGTCACGGTTCGGGGGGGCACAAGTGGCCATTAACTAGCTAATTAATTAGGTTAATTCTGGCAGTTTCTCTCTGGCTCTATCTCTTTATTTTCCTTCTCTCCTCCATTTTATCTTTCCTGTTTCAGTGGCCAATGAAGTTCAATGCCAAGAGGTATGAGGTTGTGGCAAGTCAGTAGGAAACAAAGGGTACTATTCTAAAGGGTGTGCAGCTACAGACAGACCTGGATGTATTTGTGCAAAAGTCATTAAAGGCATCAGGACAGGTAGGGACAGCTGGGAAGTGTGCAGTACTCTAGGTTTCATTAATAAGGGCAGCAAGTACAGGAGGAGGGGGCTGTGACAAAATTATATAGGACACTGCTGAGACCTGAGTATTGTGTGCAGTCCTGAGCAACACACTTATAAAAAGGATATAAATCCAGAGAATGCAAAAGAGATTTACAAGAATTTCTCCAGAGATGAGAAACTTCGTTTATGAGGATAGATTACAGAAATTGGGACTGTTTTCCTGAGAGAGAAGAAGTTCAGAGGTGAATTGATAGAAGTTTTCAAAATCATGAGGAATCTGGACAGACAAGTAGAGAGAAACTGTTGCCGCTTGTAAAAGGATTGAGAATGAGAGGACGCAGTTTTAAAATGTTTTGCAAAAGAAGCAAAGGTGAGTGAGGAAAAGATTTCACACAGATAAAGGGGTCGGTTAGCTTAGTTGGCTGGTTTTTAATGCAGGTAGACACCAACAGTATGGGTTCGATTCCCACACTAACTGAGATTACCATGAAGGACTGTCCTTCTCAACCTTTCCTTTTGCTTGAGGTATGATGACCCTCAGGTTAAACTACCATTAGTTATCTCTCTCTATTGAAAGAGCCACCCTGTAGTCTGGTAGGACTATGGTCACTTTACCTTTTGGTTAGGTATAGAATACACTGCCTTGAAATGTGGTGGAGGCAGGTTCAACTGAGGCATTTAACAGGACATTATATAATTATTGAAATATGATGATAACAAATAAGTAAGGTATTAATTGGAGGAAAAATCTTGTACCAGTCTTATCACAAGCAACGGGGGTTTGGCAAACTAGTGGGATGAAAGACAAGTCACCAGAATCTGATGGTTGACATCCAAATATTTTAAATGAAGTGGCTACAGGAATAATGGAGGCATTGAACTAAATATTCCAGAATTTACTGATTTCCAGGAGGATTCCAGTGGATTGAAAGAAGCAAACGTGATACCCAGTTCAAGAGGGGATCATGATAAAAAGCAGGAAACTATAGACCAATTTGCCTAGCATCTGTCTTCAGGAAAATACTAGAGCCCATTATTAGGAATCAATAGCTGGACAGTTAGAAAAGCTTAACCCAACCAAACAGAGTCAACATGGTTTTATAAAAGGAAAATCGTGTTTTACAAATTTCTTAGCGTTTTTTGAGGATGTGACAAGCAGAGTTAATAAGAGGGGAGCTGGTAGATGTAGTGTATTTGATTTTCAGAAGACAGTGCCACAGAAAAGTAATAGTACAAAATAGGAGTTGATGGTATTGGGGTAATGTACTAGCATGAATTGAAGACTTGTTATCATTCAGAAGATATAAATCAGGCTTAATTGGCCTTTTTGTGGTTGGAAACATGTAACTTGTGGAGTGCCACACCGATTAGTCCTGGGGCCTCAATTATTTATTATCTATATTAATGACTTGAAGGAGGGAATAGAGCGTATTGTATCTAAATTTGCTGATGCTACAAAAATAGGTGGGCGGGCAAGTTGTGATGAGGATGTAAGGAATCTGGAAGGGGATATAGATAGATTGAATGAATGGACAAAAACTGGGCTTCAACTGAAGTTACAGTTCAGACGCAGGATGCAACTGGAAACACCGCCACTGGTCAAAGTGATGTCTACCTGAGAACTGATAAAAGAGGTGGTCAACTGCCTTGAATTTTCAACAGACAAATGAAATAGTTTGAAACGTAGATACGTAGAAACATAAAACTTCAGAACAGGAGGAGGCCATTTGACCCTGATTCACCATTCAATATGATCGTGGCTGATCATCTAACTCAGTAATGGGTTCCAAATTTTGTCCCATACCCTTTGATCCCTTTAGGCCTAAGACATATACCTTAACCCTTCTTGAAAGCATTCAATGCTTTGGCCTCAACTGCTTTCTGTGGCAGAGAATTCCACAGGCTCACCACTCTCTGGGTAAAGAAATTTCTCCTCATCTCAGTCCTAAATGGCGTACCCCATATGTTTAGACTGTGATCCCTGGTTCTAGACTGCCTGGTGAACAGAAACATTCTTCCTGCATTTACCCTGTCTAGTCCTGTTAGAATTTTAAAGGGCTCTGTGAGATTCCCCTTCACTCTTTCAAATTCCAGTGAATATAGTCCTAACCAATCTAATCTCCTTTCATTTGTTAGCCCTGCCATCCCAGGAATCAGACTGGTTACTGTTTGGTCATTGTAAACCTAAAGTTCAGCTTCGAATCGAATTATACAGAACAAGACTGACTGCTTATCTGAACTAACTTGCTTTGTTTTTTCTATCAAGTTTTAAATAAAACTACATTTGGCACTTCCTAGATTCATGTGGAGAGATTTCTAGCAGATTTTTAGCATCCCATTTCATTACTTATAAAAATTAAATGACAATTTATTCCTTGATCCTTGTACAGTCTAACTCCAGCCAGATGTGAAGAACAGTGTAGAAAGTTTGGGACCATGAGGATTACTAAATGCAATTTTGAAAATTAGGGTCTGGATTTTTTTCTTTATGTCAATGGGAAAAATGGTTTTAGGAGCAGGAATGTGGGATGAAGACTTTTTTTTGTATCTGCCTGATTTCCTGGCTTCACTTGCTCAAGTACCAAGTTTGTGTGTTTATGCCCTTTTTATCGTAAGATGGGGAGACCAAGCGTTCTCAATCTTAGAGCACCATATAAAAATCATCAAATGTGTAATAGCAGCAAGACACAGACAACCCTTCCAAGCAACATTTTATTACTGTTGCACGCACTTTCATGAAGAAATACTAATAACAAAAATGGAAGTGTAAATATTTTAAAAGCTACACGTATTCATGAACATTTACTGATGTACGCATTTATATACCTTTAAGTTTTCTTTAAATTCAAAATCTATATATACCACAGTTTATAAATCCAAATTAATTGTTCTATTTTTCAAGTGTTCAATATGTTAACATGTTTTCTTAAATTAAGTTCACAATACTGTTATTATAATAGCAATATCCCTTAAGTCAGATGACATTTATCAGGGCTAAATAATACTGGAGGTAGAGAAGATTTGTGAGTCTCCAGTCTGAATAAAAGTCTGAATATCAAGCTAATATGTTGTCAGGTAGTACAAAGGAGCTCAGTCAGTAGCGCTTTCTCACTTGACATTTGTCATATATAAAAGCAATAACAGACCAAATGCTTTTTCAGTCATCCCAGACCACATGGTGCTGGGATCTGAATTAAGAAGGTATCAGTGATATCCTGCTGAACCATGCCTCCTCGTGTAGTCTAAAAGTAATCTAAACAGTGCAGAAAGGAGTCATTCAGCCCATCATATCTGCACCAACTCTCTGAAGTGTGTACCCAGCCCCCTAACCCTGTAACCCTGCATTTACCATGGCTAATCCACTTAGCCTACGTGTTACTGGACATATGGACAATTTAGCACGGCCAGTCCACCTAACCTGCATATCTTTGAACTGTGGAAAGAAACCAGAGCACCCATATGGAAACCCACACAGACATGGGGAGAATATGCAAACTCCACACAGTCACTCGAGGCTGGAATCAAATCCACGTTTCTCATGCTGTGATGCAGCAATGCTAACCAGTGAGCCACCAAATATTCATCTGTTTACACTTTTATGGTTTCCAGTCCTCATTTATCAAAAGCGTCCTGAATCTTATTATTATGCTTGTACAAAATTGACACTTTCTTCAACAGTGCCATAATGTTTCACTACGTGAAGGACTTGCATGCTAAATGATCAATCACAATGAAGATGGAGAAAACTCTATAAATTTGGGATCACTTTTCAAGAGTTCAATAAAGCCTACATTTTCTCGCCACAGCAGAAACTCCATTCTTTGCAATAATGACACATTTCGTCACTGGTACATCGGCATCCTGCGATGCTTTGTCAGGTGTGACCTTTATGTCAATATCATGAATGGTGTCTCTTCAAGGTATGAATTGAAACATTTCTTGCTCAACAGTTACATTGGTGGAAATAAACCAAGCAGTTGTGTGTTACTTCCATTTAAGTAGCTTCATCAAGCACTAAGCTGAATGTTAGGAATTATTCAGATCTTTATGCAACTTGCTTGCAACCTCATCACTAATTTTGGAAATAGGTCTCTCTAAAGTATGGTGCAAAATTGGAAAATTTGCTATTTGTTGCTGAAGTTTTTGTGTTTTTGGGTTCTAAAATTGCAACAACTTCAGCAATATACTTCCTTACAAATTCTCGATCTGTGATCTATGATCATTTTATGATCTATGAGTATGAAGCCTTAGCAGGAACAATCTTGCATGACAGCAAAACGGGCTTCAGTTATTCAGTCAGCCTACTTACAGAAAGTTGAAAGCAGAGTCCACCGACCATTTAGACAAGACTTTAACATGGTTAGCTTGTTTTTTGCAATTATAATGGGATCTCCATCAGCAAGTGCCAACACTGACAGAGGACACTGAGCAAGAGAGCTGAGC
This sequence comes from Rhincodon typus, assembly GCF_021869965.1. Taxonomy (NCBI): domain Eukaryota; kingdom Metazoa; phylum Chordata; class Chondrichthyes; order Orectolobiformes; family Rhincodontidae; genus Rhincodon; species Rhincodon typus. Next base: position 6,287,971 of record NC_063338.1, read on the forward strand.
AGTTCTCTGTGCTCCCCACCAGTAGGTGTTGACAGTCAAGGAGGGTGGCTGGAGCAGTCAAATGGACTCTGGCAGGTAAAAAAGGAGGTCTTTGGTGAAGAGAGGGCTGAGAGAAAGGGGGAGGAGTCATACAAATGAATTCCTCAGGTCAATCTCACTCATACAGTCATTTCATGTACATAACATAAATAGTTCCTTATATCTTTAATTTCCTTTCTTGTTTGTAATGAACCAGATGCCAGTGGAAGAAAGAAATCCTGCTTCTGCTCTTTGAGTCATCTCTGTGTTAAAATCTCATAAAACACTAACTTGGGAAAATAGTCCCAAGGGCAGCTCACCATCACCTGCTGAAGAAACTAAGGTTGTGCCAGGCAGAATTCCCATGTCCCATGAGTAGATTAAAAAAAATCAGAAAGGAAGTTTTTGTGTCTTGTTTTGCTGGTGACATTTCAAGTTATTAGCTTTGTAGTGAGTGAGTGAAATACTGCAAATAAATCATAGATCTCCACCTCTAACAGTGAAGAAAAAATCGTTCTCTTGTTCTCATTTAAAACCTTGATTTTCTGCTCCATAGTTCTATTCCTTGCAATTTGATATTGGCATTTCCATTCACAAATTTATGAAGGACTTTTGGTGTAAGCCTGTGACAAATATTTAGCTTTCCCTAGAATCTTCAGCTTTATCCTCTCTTGTCATTCAAGCGTTGTTAATTTAACACATAACAGTGTTAAACAAACTTGTTCAACGGTGACATATCAGGCCTGGCACATGCTCCCTTCTTAATTCACTTTGGCAGCAAGATAAAAAAATAAGTTTCCCCTCTCCAAAGCCTCACCAAATAGCTGTTCACTCCTAGAAGTGGCATTCCAGCAGCTCACCAGGATGAGCATACAGAGACTGCTAGGACCCTGCAGTAGTAATTAGGAAGTAGATGTATGCAATATTGGATTCTGTTTGTAAACCTATTATAAAGGAAAAAAATACTGTCTAGTTTCATACTTCATCCACTGGCTTGATTGAATTAACACTGTACTCAGTACTTTAAGTTTGATCTAGCCAATGTTCCATGCAGATCCAGCATAACCTCCTTCCTTTTTAATTACAACCCTCTAGAAAGAAAGTTGAGTGCTTGGTTTGCTTTTTTGTGACCTTGTAAACCTATGGTGTAACTTTTGGTGATTGATATATTTATACTCTGAGATCCCTTGTTCCTCTACCATCCCTAGATTTGTAACTTCCTATTAATAAGTGATCTACCAATGAATAACTGACTCCCTGTTCTTCCTATTAAAATTATATGCCTATTCTGCAAGTTTATTGATGATCTATCATTTTTTGCCGTTCTCTTAAATATTGGTTCTCCAATGTTGTGCCATCCACAAATTTAGAAAATGTTTTAATTCCAAAGTCCCAATCATTATAATGTAAATTGTGAACAGGAGCAGTCCTAGCACTGATCATTGTGGAACATCACTTCCTTTCTACCACTCTGAAATGTAACCACTTACTCCAACTTCATATCTTTTTGTCTTAAAATCAACCAGCAACCCATTCTGATACATATCCTTTGACTCCACAGTCTCTTATCTATTCAATAGTCTATTACTGGCACAAATCAATGCCTTTTTGAAAATTCAGACAACTAACATTCAATGCATTACCATTGTCTACTCTGTTAACTTGTTAAAATTGAGTAAGGTTGGTCAACCAAAATACTCCCTCTTGAAAGCCATGTTGGGGGCATGGTGGCTTAGTGGTTAGCACTACAGCCTCACAGTGCCAGGGATCTGGGTTTGATTCCACCCTTGGGTGACTGTCTGTGTGGAGTTTGCACATTCTCCCCGCATCTGCGTGGGTTTCCTCTGGTTTCCTCCCATAGTCCAAAGATGTGCAGGTAGATTGGCTATGCTAAATTGCCCGTAGTGTCCAGGAGTGTGTAAGTTAGGTGGATTAGACATGGGAAATGCTGCATTACAGGGTAGGGGAATGGGTCTGGGTGGGATGCTCTTTGGTGGGGCAGTGTGGACTTGTTGGGCCAAATGGCCTATTTCCACAATATAGGGATTCTATGATTGATTGTCCATTGTTATATTTCTTGTTTCTAGATGTACTTCCATTGTCCTGTTTAGCAAAGGTTCCTTTATTGTATTCTATGACTGACGTTAAGTTGACTGATCTATAATTCCTGAAACATAATCTGTTCCTTCTTAAATACAGGAATTGCATTAGAGATCTGCTAGTCCTCTGTGATACTATATCTTTTTCTAACAAATTATTACTAATGAGAAACAATGCCTTTGTTATCTCTTTCCTTTCTTCTTTTAAATACATGGATGCAATCCATCTCAACTTATCCTCTTTCCGATTATATAATTTATTCCATTCATTGCCTTTTTTGAAATTTTAAATGCACTTATCTCATTGCTCATCTCTTCATTCAATGTGTCAAGTCTACAAATGTAATTTTTCCATACCTTGAGAAATGTGGGAAAATATAATGAGAACAAAAAAAATTCTCAACATTGAGAAAATATTTTTTGATTTTCCCCTCGTAAGTAGGACCTGAGCTATTGGTTCACAGTGGAAGCCTGATACTGAAAGGGGGCACATCAAATAAACCATGTCAGATAATGGCGCTCCTGGTCAGATCATTTCTCACTGCACATCACACAAGTTCATGGGAGACCCTAAAGCAGTCACTCTTGGACCTCAAAATTGCTGAGTCTACTGTAGATTACCCTTGAAGGTATAAATAAATAATGTGCTATAAGAATTTCAGCACCTGTGTGGTATGAGGTATGAAAGCTCTAAATCACAAAGATTGGCCAAGAGTATCAAGTCGGATGTCCCTTCAACTCGGAGATAACAAGAACTGCAGATGCTGGAGTCAGAATCCATACAGTGTGGAGCTGGAGGAACACAGCAGGCCAGGCCGCATCAGAGGAGCAGGAAAGTCGACGTTTTGGGTTTACACCCTGCATCAGGACCCTTCAACTGTTTGTACTAGCAAGAAACAACCCATACCCAAATAACATGCACTTGCAAAACTCACAACACAGGTGTCCAGTGTTAGATATGAATCTGCAATTGGACAGTACATTAGAATGTGTGAGAATTACACACACAACCAATTTAGGATTGTCAGTTGGACTCACAGTGTGATGTACCTGTGTGTTCTGGAAGCTACATATATTAATACATAGGATCCTATACTTTGCAGACAGAAAGAACATGTACACACATTGTACCTGTTTCAACTCAATAACCATGGTGACAGTCATCTGCCAGTTCAGTACAATGTTCTGACTAATTGGATTCAATTTGCTTGTTTTAAATTTCAACAAAGCCTGGCTGTTAACTGTCAATCAGCATTATTAGATGCATTCTCCTTGACAACACCTCTAACAATCAGAGCCCACTTGCCAACCAATCAGCAATCATGCAGAATAAATGTTGGTTTTTCCCTTCAATTGGCATTTTTGGAAAATATTCTGATGGGTTACTGATGAAACGTTTTGAAAAATGTGTCTTTTTCAGCAATACTCAGGTCTGTGCCAACAAAGGACTAAATACAAGATGGTTATTCATCCAAAAATAACTTGTTTACTCCCACTCAACTTTCAAAACAAAGCTTTGCAATAAAAAGAGACCTGATGGAAATTTTTCTTGGCAATAATGTAGTGTTACCATGTCTAATTGAATCTGTTCCTTGACCTTCCATTACATGTCTTCTCTCCTATAACCATTGGATCCAGTCAAATGCCCTTTGCCCTGATATTGTATAACTAATAAACGAAGTCTTTTTTTCATAAACACACAAAAATGCTTTAATGGATTTTTAGTTTCTTTCCTTAGTCAGTTGGGAATAACCACATATTAGTCTTATAGTCTTATATTGTGAATTTTAAATAACTAATGGAATTGCAAGCTGGGCCAGCATTTATTGCTCACTCCTGGTTGCCCTTGGGAAGGTGATGGTGACCTGAGTTCTTGAACCACTGCAACCGATGTGCTGTAGGTAGACCCACAATGCCTTTAGAGAGGGAATTCCAGGATTTTGGCCCAACAACACTGAAGAAATGGCAACGTATTTCCAAATCAGAATGGTGAGTGTTTGGAGAGGAACTTGCAGATAATGGTGTTCCCATGTATCTGCTTCCCTCTTCCATCTAGTTGATAGTGGTCGTAGGTGTGGAAAGTGCACTGTAAGGAGCCTTGGTGAATTTCTGCCATGCATCTTGTAGATAACACACTATCTTCATTGGTGGAGGGAGTGAATATTTATAGATGTTGTGTCAAAAAATGGGTACTTTAACCTGAATGGCATTAAGTTTCTTGAGTGTTGTTGGAGCTGTACTCTTCCAGGAAAACAGGGGCTTTTCTACCACATTCCTGATTTGTGCCTTGTAGATGGTGGACAGGCTTTGGGGGAGTCAAGCTGCTCACTGTAAGATTTCTTGACTCTGACCTGCTCTCGTAGCCATCACACTTTTATGGCCAGCTCAGTTCAGTTTCTGGTTAGTGGTAACCCACAGGATGTTGATAGTGGGGGATTAGGCGATGGTAATACTACTGAGGATCAAAGGGTAATGGTGAGATTCTCCCTTGTTGGAGATGGTCATTGCCTGGCTCTTGTGTGGCATGAACGTTAGTTAGTATTTTTCACCCTAACCCAGTTATTGTCCAGATTTAGTTGCATTTGGACATGGACTGCTTCAGTATCTCCTTCTTTTTCTGAGGTAGACCTCAGGATCAGGAATCCAGTCCAGTGGGTTCCAAGGTGGTTGATAAGTCCAACGTAAGATCTGTAGACTTGCCACATGCAAGGCAGATGGTTCTTGAAGGTTTGTTTAGGTGGCTTACTTGGAGGCTTCAGTCCTCTCTCTGGTGCCTTGACTTTATCTCTTTCTGTTCCTGATGGAGTCTGTCAATGTTCTCAATGCCTTCTTGAAGGATGTTATGATTCCATCATTCAATATGATCATGGTTAGTCAATCTCAGCACCATGTTCCTGCTTTCACTCCATACAATTTGATGTTTTTAGTCCTATGAACTATATCTATCTCGTTTTTGTAAACATTAAATGGTTTACGATGATGATTGGGGTTTCAGCAGCACATTCCAGCTGAGGTTAGAAGCTGCTGGCAGAAATCCACTCACTGTCGTTTCTAATTTGCAGGACATGGAATGTGCACAATTAGTTAATTAGTCAGTGCAGGTTTGGAGGGCTGAAGGGCCGGTTCCTGTACTGTAATTTTCTTTGTACAATGGGGAATAAAATGGCCATGAATGCAGTCAGAATAGGCCTAATGAGTTTTTAGCTTAATCCTACCAAATTCATCTCATGAGCCAAGCTCCTAAGACGTCTCCTATGTCAGATTTTCACTCATCTTAACAACCCGCCAATCAGTGGGTATCCGCTGAAATACCAGCATCCTTTGCACCTGTACCATGTTTAAAAGAGCCTGTACACCCAGAAAAGCACTGGCATTCAAAGACGCCCTGCTTGATCAAAGAAATAGTTGGAACATGTCAGAAAAGGAAGGTGAAGATGGCACTGCGATTCTTGACAGGAACCAGGAGGTCCTGGTGAACAGGATAACCCAGAGGATGGGTATCCTCATTCTTGAGGACTGGCAGAGGAGGTCACACCTCCAGACCCTGACAGCTGAGTCTGTCATTATTACCCAGGTCTGTGCCACCTCCAGGGTATGGAGGAATGGCTACCAATGCAGAAAGAAGGTCAATGACTATCTCTGCTCCCCTAGGGTAACAGCTACACACTTCTCTCTGCCATCTCACACTCACTCTATTTCCACTACTATACCCACATCTGAGCAATGTTCACGCTATACCACTCTCAAATATGGTACTTTCCCTCACTCATTCTTAGTCTCCCTCCCAGCTTCCCACACCACTAACCCTACACGCCCTCTATGCTGCCTCCTCAGTCTTTCAGAACATCTCACAACCTTTCCCTCCATATGCATTAGCATGCACAACAATGGCACCCACTGTTTTCCCACTTATTGGCCCTAATTTGCTCATTACAGGAAATTTCAGTCCATAATGGGGCAGAGAGACCTCGTACAGATCGAATGGTGCCCCACATCCATGTCCTCATCTGCTACGAGAACAGGATCTCAGTTTTCACAGGAGAAGACCAGGACTACTCTCGCAGGGATGAGGAAACATCTGTGTCCTGCCAACCGAGTAAGTCCCACTCTTCATTCCACTGCAACTCTCACTGTAACCCGGTGTCACTCTCAATCATTGCGCATCTACTTATCACTGGCCGTGACACTGTCTCTCCCTTCTGTCTTACAGATTCCAGTGGCCTCCCCATGACCTCTGTGGAGGAACGCCCAGAAAGCCCATTCTCGATCTCTGATGACGAGAGGCCTGAGGTCTCAGAGGAAACATTGACAAGGCTGCCTCCTGCAGCCCCCAGATAATAGCACAGTGTGGGAAACCTAGACACAGAGGGTGTGGGTACGCAACCTGGTGAGCACCTCACTGCGACAGCTCAGCAGCCAGGCCAGGATGAAATGCTCCAGATGCTGGAAACTTGAAGCATTGCCGGAGACTAGTCATCTGGTCTGCCCCAGGCCGGAGAGCACACACACACACATAGGGTGAACAGGAGCAGCGGACAGGGATATGGAACACTATGATCCTCAGTACCCAGAAGCTGCAGCAGTGCAGTGTATCCATTCACTGTCTGCCTACCTCCATGGACTGGTTGCAGGCTGCTGTGCAGAGCCATACCCAGTATCTCCAGGGTCTGCTGGAGAGTTTTACAGACCTGCACTCCATCGGCTCAGCCACTGGTCCTCAGGATCAAAGACACGGCGAAAGATGGTGTGGGGGAGAAGCCAGTCCAGATGCCCCCTCATTACTTAGGAGACCATAGGTACCCATCCAGTGAAGGGAACACACACAGGTCTCTCAGAACTTTCCTCTCAGGACACTCCAGAGGTGGCAGAGCAGTCCACCTCCACCCTGCCAACCCTTCTCTGACCCTTAGAAGTTCAAGCTGAAGAGGGCCAACTTGCATCTGACAACGTGACCCTTGGCCTGTCTGTCCCGTCTAGTTACAAACATTCCCAGGGTTTCCCACCAACCTCCAGGACCAACGGGCTGTACTGCTCAACAAGTTCCCTCCTGCCACAGCGGCTGAACCAGGTCCTACGTGAGATATAGCGTGAGGGGAAAGAAAGAAGAAAATGTAAACATGCTGAGGGCACCTTGGTACCACAGGTGACGAAGGCTTGTCCATGAGTATTACTTTCTGCATAAATGTTCTTGGTGTTAACTGTCAAGTGTTTGTGAGCCTCTCTGTGTAACGCATGTTGGGAAATACTTCAAAAAACTTGCTAGAGTAATGCTTAACCAAAAAAAATGGGAAAATTCAACCCATAAAGCGAGGTGCAATTGCCACCACTATACTGGATAAGTAGTGCCTGTGATTCAAATTGACAGCAAACCAGGCTCCTAAGGCTGGTATATTCTATCATGATCTTGAGGTAAAGCCAAACTTTTTAGACATTTCCTGTTTGTAATACCTAGATAGCCCTTCCATGGTCTGAGAGACTTTGGCGCAGATGGCTGTGTGTTTTGGGTGCTGTCCGAATGAATAGTGCCTCAATTCTGTGGTTACCAACATCTTCACATTCATGTCGTTGTTTGTCTTCAAATCATCGGGCCAATGGTCCTCAGAGGAAGTCCTATTATCTCATTGTGCGCAGCTCCATTTAAACTCAGTAAGTTTTATAAAATACGTTTAAAAGCACAGAAACTGCAGCCTCAAGTTGTGGAAAGTGACTCCCAGATGAAATAGTATGCAGAATCACACAGCTGTGTGAGCACTCAACTGTTCCCAGCAGTATGTCAGTATTTGCTGATATTTGAAAACTGTTCTTTTAACACCTCATCAGATCTTCTAATAGCTTCATATCCCTTTTGTCATGATATTGCTATAATGAGCCTGCTACAATTAGATGGGTGGTCTTCCTACACAGCTGCCAATTGACAGCCTTAAGTGGGCAAGTAATAGAGACACTTTATCATTCATATGGGAGATGTGGGCTTCACCAGCAATTTTTGTCCATCCATCGTTTCCGTTGAGAGGGTCCTTGAAGTGTAGGAGGGGCTTTCAGGATTTTGCCTCAACAATGATGAAGGAAAGGCAATATATTTCCAAGTCAGGATGGTGAGTGGCTCAGCAGGGAACTTGCAGGTGGTGCTGTGGACCATCTATCTGCTGCACTTGTCCTTCCAGCTGGTAGTGAGAGTCAGCGATAGAGGGAGTAAATATTTGTGTATGTGGTGCCAAGCAAGTGGGCTGCTTTATCTTGGATGGTATCAAGCTTCTTGAATATTGTTGGAGCTGCATTCGTCTAGACAAGTGGAGAGTATTCTATCACACTCCTGACTTGGGCCTTGTAGCTGGTAGATAGTCTTTGGGAAGTCAGGAGGTAAGTCACTCAATGCAGGATTCCTAGCCTCAGACCTGCTCCTGTCTCTACCATATTTATTTGTTGAGACCATTGGAGTTTCTGGTCAATGGTAGCCTCCAGAATGTTGACAGTGCAGGTCTTGGCAATAGTATTGAATGTCATTGAATATCAATAGGCAGTGGTTAAATTCTTTCATTGGAGTTGATCATTGCGTGGCACAAATATTAAAAGTGTTGTGCCTCACTTTTTAGACATTGCATCTGACTTGAGATGACGTGGCTGTGAACAAAACATTTAACAAGCAAAAATCCCCTTCAACTGGCAACACAATGTTGCCTGGTGAGAAACTTGTCGCACAGCTTCTCAAAAGCATTAGATATGGAAGGAATTTCTCCTAATTATCAGGATTGGCTTCACTGGACATCTCATTTGATTCTGCCACAAGTCCCACCTTAACTTAGACCCTGTAAGATTCCACCCATGATTAAACGTTTCGGGGAAAACATACATTCTGGAAAGTCCCCTAAGAATCTTACATGGTTCAATAAAGTCTCCTCTCATTCTTCTAAACTCCAGTGAGTACAAACCCAAACTACTCAACCTCTCCGCATAATAAAATCCTTCCAAACTCAGGATCAACTCAGTAAATCTTCTCTGGAATGCCTCCAATGCCAGTACACCTCTCCTTTGATAAGGGGCCCAAAACTATTCACAGTATTCCAGCTGTGATCTGTCCAGGGCCTTGTAAAGAACATAGAACAGTACAGCACAGAAACAGACCCTCCAGCCCATCATGTCAGTGCCCACCATGATGCCATTCTAAACTAATCCCATCTGCATGCACAAACAAATCCAAGGTTTAATGCAAGAAACTGTAAAGTGATTAAACTTAGTAGGAAAAATACAGACAGATAATATAAAACAAAGGGTACAACTGTAAGAGGGATGCAGGTGCTGAAGGAATATAATGGGTGTATATTTGTACAAGTCATTGAAAACGACAGGACAGGTTAAGGGAACATTTAATACGGCATGCTCAAGCGAAGGGCATGGAGAAATTAAAGAAGTTATGTTAAACTTGGAAAGGACACTAGTTTGACCTCAAGTTGATAATTGTGTTGTATTCTGGACACCATGCTTTAGGAAATCTGTGCAGGTATTTGAGAGAGTGCAGTAAAGATTCATAAACATAGCCTCGGTACAAGGAACATCAGTTACGTAAATAGATTGGAGAAGCTGGGATGTTTATCTTGGAAAAGAGAATGTTGAGAAGAAATTTTTTATAGGTATTCAAACTCATTAGGGTTCTGGACATTGTAGAGTAGAAAAAATGATCGTGAGCCAGAAGGCACCAATTTAAAATAATTAATAAAAGATGCAACGGTGATTTGAGGAGAAACTTTTCACACAGTGATCAGTGTCTGGAATGCATTGCCTGAGAATGTGGTGGAGACAGAATTAGATTATTGTAGTTTGAATTTGAGTTTGATTTATTGTTGTCACATGTACCAAGATACAGTGAAAAGTATTGTTTTGTGTGCTGTACTGGTAGATTGTACCATACAAAGTGCTTCAGGGTAGCAGAATATAGTGCTACAGCTGCGCAGAAGCTGCAGAGAGAGAGATCAGAACTAACATTTAAGAGACCTGTTTAAAAGTCTGGTAACAGCAGGGAAGAAGCTGTTCTTGAATCAGTTCATACGATTACTCAAACCTTTATATCTTCTGCCCGATGGAAGATGGTGAAAGAAAGTATAACCAGGGTGGGAGGGTTTTTTATTATGTTGGTTGCTTTCCTGAGGCAGTGGGAAGTATAGATGGAGTCAATGAATGGAAAGCTGGTTTGTGTGATGGACTTGGCTGTATTCATAACTCTCTGTAGTTTCTTGAGATATCACAGTGTGATGCGTCCGGATAGGATACTTTCTATGGTGCATCTATAAAAATTGGTAAGAGTCTTTGTGGACACATTGAATTTCTTTAACCTCCTGAGCAAGTAGAGACGTTGTGTTTTTTTGACCGTTGCAACAATGTGGGTGGAGCAGGACAGATTGTTGGTGATCATCTGTGAAGTACCAGAGTAGTATAAGATCCGGTAGACTTCCTGAAAAGTGGCACGATGGAGGTCTCATTAGCTTTCTAGAAAAATGCTATGACCCTGTCACCTCCACATGATTCTGCTCATTGAGTAACATTTACAATTTTTGCAATCCAATGACAGATTTCATGACTCTAGCGACCTTTGAAATATTTGGACAAATGCATGTACAATTCCCCCATCTGTTTCTATTACTGCTTTTAAGTGTCAATCACCAAATCCTGGAAATTTATCTGCCTGAAGCTCCCTTATTTTCTTTATCATCATTTTATTTTATTCAAATTACATTCATTAAGATCTTCCCTGTGACTTATTTCTAGGTTCCCTTGCATTTTGCTATTTTGTCCTTTTCCTCAACTGTGAAAATGGAAACTTAGTAATTTGTAAACATGACAGCCATTTCATTATTATCTGTTGTCATTTCACTCCTGTTTGGCTTTTTAATGGGGTCATATTACCTTTTATCACTGCCTTGCTCGTAATATATCTTCTATACAAAAATTATTGTCGGATCTGATACCTTTACAAGCTTTTTTGTCTCAAATTTGCCTTATTACTTTACCTTTGTGTCTGTCTGTTTATTTTTATAGCTTTGAATTTCCCATTTCATTAAACTTTTGTAAGGCTTCCCTTTTGCAACAAGGATTTGTATTTATAATGCACCTTTAAATTAATGAAAGGTCTCAAGACATTTCACAGGGACAACACAAAGCAGAGATTTGACACCAAACCACATAACATAACATAATGGCTGATGGTTTTAGCAAAGGTGGAAAAAATTGGGAGGTAGTGGGAGGCGATGGCCTAGTGGTATTATTGCTGGACTGCTAATCCAGAGACCTAGATAATGTTCTGAGGACCCAGGTTTGAATCCCACCATATCAGATGGTAGAATTTGAATTCAATAAATATCTGGAATTAAGAGTCTAATGATGACCATGAATCTATTGTTGATTGCTGGGAAAAACCCATCTGGTTCACTAATGCTGTTTAGGGAAGGGAAACTGCCATCCTTACCTGGTCTGGTCTATGTGTGACTCCAGACCCACAGCAATGTGGTTGACTCTGAACTGCCCTCTGGGCAATTAGAGATAGGCAATAAACGCTGCCTGGTCAGTGATGCCCTCATCCTGTGAATGAATAAAAAAAACTCATGAGCATGAAGGAAGAGACACAGAGACATTTAGGATGGGAATTCCTGAGCTGAGGATCTACGTAGCTGAAAGTACAACCACTGATGGTGGAGCCAATAAAATAGGACATGCAAATATTCTATATTTAGATGACCATAAACACCTTTGAATGTTGTGAGCCTGGAAGAGATCATGGAAATAGAGAGGGTAAAGCCTATAAGGAATTCTTTGTAGGATGTGGGTGTCACAGGCGGGACAAGCATTTAATGCCTGTTCCTAGTTCCCTGAGAAAGGGATGATGAATAGCCTCTTGAACCACCACAGTCCACTTGCTGTAGGTAGCTCCACAATGCTGTTAGGGCGTCATTTTAAAAACAAGGATGAGAACCTTCAAAAAAAATAAGGCATTGCCTAACAGGGAGTACAGGGGTAACGAGTGAATGGAAATTTTGGCAGCAGAGTTTAGGATGATCTGAAGTTTACAGAAGCTGATCACCAATGCATGGGAATAATCCAGTCCTCAGGTAACAAAGGTTTTCAACAATGGATTAGCTGAGGCAGTAGCGACCAGGTTGCCTTAGTGATGGTGCAGATATGTGGACAGAAGCTCACCTTGGGGGTCAAATACAGCAGTGAAATTGCACGCTGGTCTAGGCTCAGACATCTGCCAGGGAGATAAATCTAGCAGAATTTTACTGGTCTCTGGTGGCAGGAAAGGAGAAGGGATCTCAGTGCATTTGATTTCTCTTTTCCACTGCTATCCCATTTCCCATCAAGTTAGTTTAACCCTTTTTTTTTAATAATACTAGCAAACCACCCATAAAAACATTTTCCCTGGTGCAGTCGAGCTGCAACCCACCCAGTCTGTCTGGATTCCACCTCCTTTAGAACTATCCCAAGGTCGTAATCACTTATTTTAAAAATTGATACTGTATGTTGCATTGTTGCTTAACTATGATTGACTACACAAGTTTGCCTTTGTGGGAGTACTGACAGAAATGAAGTGTCTCAGTTGCATTTGTCACTCTGTTTAGCAAGGTCTTTAACAACTGACAAAGGTTCACCCAGTATGTTCAGTTTTATTTCTGGCATACCAAGCCATGATTTTACAGCTGGGAGAAGGGTTCTGCGTTCTAAGCTTTGGGGACATAAAATATGCTTTCATTTATTATTGTTTTGGGATTATTATATCCATGCACATCACCCAATATCATTCCCATTTTCTGTAAGGGTCAAATTGCGGTACACATACAGTTTAGCTTCAGCCTCTGATAAACAGAATGCTTGAATGATCCCTGCATACCCAAGATTTGTGTAACCTATCTGAAGTATAAGTACTTGAAAATCAAACATAGTTTGAGCCATAAACCTCTTTGTCAACTTAAAATATTTCCATGTTTGTCATAACTTCTAACAGTGTTCTAATATGTTCCATGGTTTGCTATGATAGGCAAGATTTTCAGCGCACTGTGATACTGAAGTTAGTAGCTATCAGATCTATGTGTGGATCTTTGGTCTTCCTGATCAGCATTTCCCTTGTGAAACCTTCCAAGGGCAGGATTGTATTCATGTTCTTTATAGCTCCATTCATTTTGGTTTGCTTAATAGGTATTAAAAAATTCTTTTACTGCTACCGTGATAAAAATTAATATAACTTGGCTTTATACTGATAACGCTAGCGGAGAGCATTTAAATGACAAAAAAAATAATCGTTTTCATTAACAAGAATAAAAAAAGCTGAAATTGAAATGTGTTACTGGCAGACAGCCAGTTTTCTATGGTGCATTGGAGTAGCATGATGTTAATCGAAAAATCATCCTTTTTGTCCTTTTCTTTCAGGGAACTTCCTCTGCTACCAAGTCAAGGGTCTGCTCTGCCAAAGCCGGTATGTATAACAGCATGCATTATAAGGGCCATTATTATTACACTGCATGACAGATATTTAATATAGGAACAAATCTGCCTGACATTTAGAGCTTCCTCTATGCGGTCATTTCTCTGATTTTATTTGTCCTGGTACTGACAGCGGGCGTTTGTATTTACAGAGGATTCAATACTAATTCAAAATTTTGCTCTATTTGGCAACCGGCTCTTTTCATTGCTGTCCCATTCTATTCCTCTTGGGAGAGAAATGGACTTCAAACTCTCCCATGGCTTCCATTGCCAATGCTGCTTGTTGGCTCAAGAACTGATATGCGCTGCCTGTCCCCAGTGGAATGACCCACATAGGATTTCAGTTCATGGTTTTGTCTATTAATTCGGAATGAGAAAAGACTATCACACACATTGATCCATAGATTGGTTGAACACCCACATACCAATGATTACCTCCCTCAACCTTTGAGAATAGCAATGAAACAGAGACGTCTTTTGGCATCTTTTGTCAAAAAGCGTCTTTTGGCAAAAAGACTTCTCTGACCCTTCACTGGAAAACAAGCAAATCGAGAGACATAGGCATACATTAAAGATGAATTATTCATTCTTTCCTTTCTGTATGCTGTCATTATATTTCACAACTTCTTTAAGAATGATAAGGAATCTTGTCCCACATTATTGGATAGATGGCACTGGTGTACCTATACTGGAACAGCTTGGCTAGAGGTATGGCACGTTCTGGAGTGCAGGTCTTCAGTACTATTGCCGGAATGTTGTGAGGGCTCAAAGACTTTGCAGTATCCAGTGTCTTCACCTCTTTCTTAAATTGGCTGAAGACTGGAATCTGTGATGTTAGGGACCTCCAGAGGAGACCAAGATGGATCATCTACTCAGCACTTCTGCATGAAGATTGCTTCAGCCTTATCTTTTGCATTGAGGTGCTGGACTCCACAATCAGTGAGAACGGGAATATTTATGGAGCTATCTCCTTCAGTGAGTTGTGGTGGGAGTGGCTGCCCTTGATATCAAGGCCACATTTGCCACAACGTGGCATCAGGAGCCTCAGTAAAACTGGAGTCAATGGGAATTAGCGGGGAAACCTGCAGTAGGTTGGAAACATACCTTGCACAATGATTATGGTTAGTGGGGGTCAGTCATCTCAGCTCCAGGGCATCTCTGCTGGAGTTCCCTGGGTGGTTTCCTTGACCCACCCATCTTCAGCTACTTTATTAATGATGTTCCCTCCATCATACTTAAGTCTGTGTCCAAATGCAGCAAGACCTAAACAGAAATAGTAAGAACTGCCAACGCTGGAGTCAGAGATAACACAATGTGGAGCTGGAAAAACACAGCAGTCCAGGCAGTGTCAGAGGAGCAGGAAAGTTGACATTTTGGGTCGGGACCCTTCCCTTCTTCAGAAGCAGGGTCCCGACCCAAAACGTCAACATTCCTACTCCTCTGATGCTGCAAGACCTGAACAGAATCCAGGTTTGGGATGACAATTGATCAATAATATTTACACCACATGAATGCCAGAATGAACAATTCCCACAAGCGAGAATCTAACTATTACCACTGACATTACCATCACTGAATCCCCAACTATCAACATCCTTGGGGGTTAACATTGACCAGAAACTCAACTGTACTCACCACATAAGCACACTGGCTATGAATACTATGGCAATTAACACACCTCCTGACTGCCCAAAGCCTGTCCACCATCACAAGGCCCAAGTCAGGCGTGCGATAGAATACTCCCCTGGATGGGTACAGATCCAACAACAGTCAAGAAGCTTGACACTATTCAAGACAAAGCAGCTGCTTGATTGGCACCACATCCACAAGCATCCACTCAAACCCCGAACCACTCCACCAGTGGATGCTCAGTAACAGCAGGGTGTGCCATCTACAAGAAGCATGGTAGAAATTCACCAAAGCTCCTTAGACAGCGCTTTTCAAACCACATCCATTGCTATCTAGAAGGACCATGGTAGTGGACATATATGAACACCACCACTGATGGCTCACAGCACCCTGTGGATACCCAGTCTTGAGTTGCTAGATGTGTTTGAGGTCTATTTCATTTAGCATACAAGATGATGGAGGGTATCCTCAATGTGAAGAAGGACTTTATCTCCAAAAGGACCATGCTAAAATCACTCCTGTGATGACCATTATGGACAGATGCATCTGTGGCAGGTAGTTTGGTGAAGGTCTGGTCAAGTGTGTTTTTTCTTCTTATTTGATCCTTCACCAGGTGCTGCACATGCAGTCTGGCATCTATGTCCTTTAAAACTCAGTCAGTAGTGGTACTTTTGAGCCACGTTTGGTGATGGACATTGGAGTCATTTTTCAGTGTACATTCTCAGTTCTTACCACACTTTATGCTTCCTCTAGGTTGTGTTCAACATTGAAGAGCTCTGAATCATCAGCTGGGTGGGAGGGTTGGTGGTGTGTGGTAATCAGCAGGAGATATCTTTGCACCATGTTTGACCTAATGCTATGAAGCGTCATGGTGTCCAGAGTCATTGTTGAGGACTCTAGGGCAACTCCCTCCTTGCTGTATGGCACTGTGCCACCACCTCTGCTGGGTCTGTTGTGCTGATGAACAGAACAAACACAGGAATGGTGATAATGGTTCTGGGACACTCTGTGTAACTGGCAATTGATATGACTAAGTTATTTGTTGTTTGAAAAGTCTGTGAAACTGCTCGCCTAATTTTGACACTGGCCCCAGATGTTCATATGGAGGATTTTGCAGCGATGACAGGGCTCAATTTGCCATTATTATTTCTGGTGTCCCAGTAGACAACAAGAACTCTTTCTGATTTTATTGCTTTTTGAGGCATTTTAGCAGTTTGATACAACCAAATGGGTTGCTAAGCCATCTCAGACCGATAGTTAAGAGTCAACCACATTGCTTTGTATCTGGAGTTACATATAGGGCAGACCAGGCAAAGATGGCAGATTTCTTTTCCTAAAGAGCATTAATGAATCAGATGGGCTTTTACAATAATTAGCAATGACTTCACAGTCATCATTAGACTTTCAACTTTTTTTTATTGAATTCAAATTCCACTTTCTGCCATGGTGTGGTTTGAAACCAGGTCACCACATCATTACATGGGTCTCTGGATTACTTGTGTATGACAAAAGCTCTGTGCCATTGCTTCCTACTGATCCGTTCTTGGTGATGGACATTGTCTGCTCTTGTAGCTCTCAAAAATTCCTCCAAATGGTGTTCAACATGAAGGAGCACTGATTCATCAGCTAAGTGAGGCGGTCAGTGATAGGTGATAATCAGCAAGAGGTTTTTCTGTTCATGTATGACCCAATGTCATGAGAGTTCATGGGGGCTCAAAGTCAATGTTGAAGATTCCCAGAGTCACTGCCTCCTTGCTTTATACCACTGTGCTGCCATCTTTGCTGGCTCTGCCTTGCCAGTGGGCCTGAGATAGAAATGGAGGAGATAGTCGGAACTGCAGATGCTGGAGAATCTGAGATAACAAGGTGTAGAGCTGGATGAACACAGAAGGCCAAGCAGCATCAGAGGAGCAGGAAAGCTGATGTTTCGGGCCTGGACCCTTCTCCAGAATTGGGGGAGGAGAAGGGGATTCTGAAATAAATAGAGAGAGAGGGGGAGGCAGATAGAAGATGCATAAAGGATAAGATAGGTGGAGAGGAGACAGACAGGTCAAAGAGGTGGGGGTGGAGGCCGGGTGTGTCTTTGTCATTTCCAGTGCTTAGGTTGATGCTGGGGTTGGAGGGATGTGGTGGGAGGGATGGGTTGGCAGGGGGATCCATCTGGTTTTATTCCTTCTGACTTTCTGTAGCATTTTCGTATCGCTGAGTGACTTGCTGGGCTATTTCAGGGGCATTTAAGAGTTGATCGCAACGATGTGATCTGGAGTCACATGTAGATCAGACTTGGTAAGGATGACAGATTTCCTTCCCTGACATGCACCAATGAACCCAATGGGTTTTTAAAGACAATCCAGTAGGTTCCTGGCCACCAATACTGAGGTTAACTTTTTATTCCATATCTATTGATTTCTTGGGAATTTAACTTCCACCAGCTGCCATTCTCCTGGCATCAGCTGAATGCAGGACAAACCAGATTGGTAAATGAGACATCAGGCGAGTATTGGGCTCCTTATTTTCATATGCAGATCTTAGATCAGGTCTGGGCCCTATATGGCTCTCTCATTGCTCATATCAATAATAAGGACTTTGGCCTTCCAGATCAGAATGTGACTGCAGACTGACCGCTATACGGGATACTATTCTGGCTCTTCACACCTGCAAAGCAGTACAACGCCATTACATTTCTACACCGAAGTTGCCATAGCAAAACGTGGGTTAAACATATTATAAAAAATCTGTACAACTAACTGAAACATGCAGAGTTCATATTCCCTCTGAATTGCAGCTTTTCTCCAGTTCTTCCTGGTATAGATTTACATTTCCATTTCAACTTTCTCTGATCCACCACGTGGGACCTCCACTGTATTGCTACGTGGAACAATTTTCCAGACTATGTCTTATTGCAGTTATTTATTTAAACCATAGCATGGAGATCATGGACCAATATGAATTCTTCTGTTTGATCTCTTCAATCATCACATCATTGTGTAGCATGAATAGGAATCTGGGCCAACATCTGTTCTTATTTGTTCAAATTGAACAGAGACTATGCCTTCCATTTGTGACCTTGATCATCAAGAACATCAGCTTGGAAGCAAATAACTAAAGTGTCCTCATTAGTACCTTTTGAAAAAAAAACTAAATTAATGGGTTGCCACTTGCCTTATAATGGAGGACAAAGGAATGTCATTAAAAATTGCATATTGTCAGCAAATATTATCTTTCGTAATTTCTCGGTTGCAGTTACTGGCCTGGAAATAGGTTGGTGCCAGTACAGTTGGACACAGAGTATATCCGATATTGGGCCTCAGGCATCATAGAGATGAACTCATCTGCTCGCTCTCCAAGGATGTACACTGTCTCTGAACATAACTGCACAAATATCCAATTGCTGCTTCAAAAGCTTCCTTTTTTTGGGTGAGCGAAAAGCTCATCATCTCCATTCAGCAAAATACGTCTTGAAGTGCCATCTGACAGAGACTGTCCACTGCTATCCCTGTCTCCAGCACCTACTGCTGCTTAAATCCTACTTAACTGGACTGAAGTCCCCCTGAGGTGTGTGTTTCCTTGATGGAGGAGGATGTGCTGGTTTTGTAATGGAGTTTCCTGGGAGTGTGCCACCTACTCTGAGCATGCCTCAGTCGCCTGCAACTTCAGCTCATCTGCCACTTTTGAACTGTCTGTGGGAGATAAAATACATGAATTAAAACTGACATACCGATGAGGTTCAAAGTGACATTGGGCAGATGGTGACATTTCAGATTTATGTCAACAATTCAGTGCAAGTGCCTTAACTGCCAAATGGCAATGTGATATCTTATTCTGTCACCACGTCTGCATGAGAGCCCCTCCCTTCTATCGCCTAAACTCACTGATTGTGCCATCCTGCCAATTTCCAATGCTGTTACCTCAAGGTGGCCGGAACTGCAGGGCCAGCCCCAGTCTTTACCTTTCCGTAGAGTTTGAGCTCACTTCTGCAATGAAAGAAAGCAGACAACTGTTAGTAGGAGAAGAGGAATGCATGGAGATGATGAAATGAGTATAGTTGTGGAGGGTGACTGGAAGCGATGAGTATAGATGGCACAAGATAATGTTGATTGTAAATATTGTGTGTTCAGATGTGATGTTTTGAGACAGAGAAATAAGTGGAATAGTGAGGTGTGTTGGTATGCGGAGTGTGTGACATGTGACTCCAGACCCACAGCTATGTGGTTGACTCTCAATTGCCCTCTCACATTGGCATAATAAGCCACTCAGTTATATCAATTACCACAAAATCTCAACAAAAGAAATGAAACCTGACAGACCACCTGGCATCAACCTAGTCACTGGAGAGGACAATGGGAACAACCCTGACACCCTGCAAATTCCACCTTAATAACAGCAGGGGTTAGTGCCAAAATTAAGAGAGCTGTCTCACAGACTAGTCAAGCAACAGCCTGACATAGTCATACTCACAGAATCATACCTTACAGGCAATGTCCCAGACACCACCATCACCATCCCTGGATATGTCCTGTTCCCAGCAGAAGTGGCCGCACAGTGGAATACAATCAGGATGGAGTTGCCCTGTGAGTCCTCAACATTGCCTCCGCATCCTATGAAGCGTCATCGCTTCAGGTCAAACACAGGCAAGGAAAGCTCCTACTGATTACAATGTACCCTCCTCCCATGGCTGATGAATCAGTACTCCTCCATGTTGAACACCACTTGGAGGAAGCACTGAGGATAGCAAGGGTGCAAAATGTACTCTGGGTGGGGGATTTCAATCTCCACCACTAAGAGTGGTTTGGCAGCAGTATTACTGATTGAGCTGGTTGGGTCCTAACGGACATAGCTGCTAAACTGAGTCTGCAGCAGGTGGTGAGGGAACGAACAAGATGAAAAAACATACTTGGCCTCATCCATATCAAGCTGTGGCTGCAGATGCATCTGTCCATGACAATATTGGTAACAGTGACCACTGCACAGTCCTTGTGGACATGAAGTCCCATCTTAACATTGAAAATACCCTCCATCATGTTGCGTGGCATTATCTTCATGCTAAATGGGACAGACTGCAAACAGATCTAGCAACTGAAGATTGGGCATCCATGAGGCACTGTGGGCCATCAACAGCAGCAGAATTGTACTCCAGCACAATATGTAACCTCATGGCCTGGCATATCCCCCACTCAACCATTACCATCAAACCAGGGGATCAATCCCGATTCAATGGAGCACGCAGGAGGGCAAACCAGGAGTAGTACCTGACATAATTAAAATGAGGTGTCAGTTTGGTGAAGCTACCAGCAGGATTATTTGTGTGCCAAACAGCATAATGCAGCAAGTGATAGACAGAGCTAGATGATCCCATAACCAATGGCTCAGATCTAAGCTCTGCAGTCCTGCCACATCCAGTCATAAATGGACAATTAAACAACTCACATCAGGGGTTAGTGCCAAAATTAAGAGAGCTGTCTCACGGACTAGTCAAGCAACAGCCTGACATAGTCATACTCACAGAATCATACCTTACAGGCAATGTCCCGGACACCACCATCACCATCCCTGGATATGTCCTGTTCCCGGTAGAAGTGGCAGCACAGTGGAATACAATCAGGATGGAGTTGCCCTGTGAGTCCTCAACATTGAATTCACATCCTATGAAGACTCATTGCTCCATAAATGTCCCATCCTCAATGATGGAAGAGTCCAACACATCAGTGCAAAAGATAAGGCTGAAGCATTCGCAGCAACCTTCAGCCAGAAGTGCCAAGTGGATGATCCTTCTTGGCCTCCTCTAGTGGCCTTCTCATAACAGATACCAGCCTTCAGCTAATTCGATTCACTCCACATGATGTCAAGAAATGGTTGGAGGCACTAGAAACTGCAAAGTCTACGGGCCCTGACAACATTCCAGCAAGGGTACTGAAAGCTTGTGCTCCTGAACTTTCTGTTCCCCTTCCAGCACATTTACAACACCAGCATCTACCTGCAAGACACATCCAACTAAGCAAATTACTGCCCCATCAATCTACTCTCGATCATCAGTAAAGTGATGGAAGTTGTCATCAACAGTGCTGTCAAGCAGCACCTGCTCAGCAATAACTTGCTCACTTACGCTCAGTTTGGGTTCAGCCAGGACCACTCGGCTCCTGACCTCATTACAGCACTATTTCAAACATGGACAAAAAAGCGAGATTCCAGAAGTGAGGTGAGAGTGACAGCCCATGACATCAATGCTGCATTCGACCGAATGTGGCATCAAGGAGTCCTAGGAAAACTGGAATCAATGGGTATCAGGGGGTAAACTCTCCGGTGGTTGGAGTCATACCTTGCACCTAGGAAGATGGTTGTGGTTGTCGGAGGTCAATCATTTCGGTTTCAGGACATCTCTGCAGGAGCTCCTCAGAGTAGCGTCCTAGACCAAACAGCTTCAGCTGTTTCATCAATGATCTTTCCCCCATCATATGGTCAAAAGTGGGAATGCTCACCAATGATTGCACAATGTTCAGCATTATTTGCGACTCCTCAGATGAAGCAGCCCATGTTCAAATGCAACAAAATCTTAATAATATCAGGCTTGGGCTGACAAGTGGCAATGTAGCATTCATACCACACAAATGCCAGGCAATTAATATCTCCAATAAGAGACAATCTAACCACTACCTCTTGACATTCAATGGTGTTCCATCACTGAATCCCCCACTATCAACATCCTGAGGCTTAATATTGACCAGAAACTCAACTGGATTCACCACAAAAACACAGTGGCTACAAGAACAGGTCAGATGCTAGGAATGCTGTAATGAGTAGTTCACTTCCTGACTCTGCAAAGATTGTCCACCACCTACAAGGTACAAGTTAGAATGGAATACTCCCCACTTGCCTGGGTTGGTGCAGTTCCAATAACACTCAAGAAGCCAGTACAAAGCAGACCATTTGATTGGCACCATATCCACATCATCTACTCTATCCACCAACAATGTTCAGTAGCAGAACTGTGCACCACCTATGAGATGCACTGCAGAAATTTGTCAAAGAAAGCACCTTCCAAACTCATAACCATTTCCACCTAGAAGATCAAGGGCAGAAGATGTGTGGAACACCACAATCTGCAAGTTTCCCTTGAAGCCACTCACATCCTGATTTGGAAATATATTGCTGTTCCTTCACTGTTGTTCAGGCAAAATCCCAAAATTCCTTCCCTCAGGGTATTTTGGGTCAACCTACAGCAGGTGGACTGCAATGGTTCAAAATGGCAGCACACCACCACCTCCTCAAGGGCAACTAAGAACGGACAATAAATACTGGAAAGCTAGCGATGCCCACATTCCATGAGTGAAAACAAAAAGAAGATGAATATGATAGAAGCCTGAAATATAAACTTTTTAGGCTGATGATCATTCCAGTGCTGATGAGATTTCATCATTCTGAAACTCTAACTGCTTTCGTCTCTCCACAGATGCTATCTTATCTCCTGAGTATTTGATAATGAATATTTTCAACAGTTGCTGATTTCGCAACGTTAAAATAGTCCTGTTCATAAAACAGAACGGGCAGCTAAATGTAAAAGTTTCAGCATGTTACATTATCAATGATCCAGATAATGATTGTTTCTTACACAGTTTTTTTTATTCACTCATGGGACATGGGCGACACTGGCTGGCCAGCATTTATTGCCTGTCCTTAATTTTCCTGCAGAAGGTGGTTTTGAGCTGCTTTTTTGAACCACAGCAGTCTATGTTCTGTAGTTTACCCACAATACCCTGAGGGAGGGAATTCCAGGATTTTTACCCAGTGACAGTGAAGGAATGATGATATATTTCTAAGTCAGGATGTGAGTGTCTTAGTGGGGAACTTACAGCTGGTGGTGTTCCCACATATCTACTGTCCTTGTCCTTCTAGGTGGAATTCATGTTGGGTTTGGAAGGTGCTCTCTTTGGTGAATTTCTGCAGTGCATCTTGGCAATAGTACATACTGTTGCTTCTGAGCGTTGATGATGGAGGGAATGGATGCTTGTAGATGTGGTGCCAACCTAACAGCTGCTTTGTCCTGGATGTGTTGAATGTTGTTGGAGCTGCACCCATCCAGGCAGGTAAGGAGTATTCTATCACACCCCTGACTTGTGCCATGCAGATGGCGGACAGGCTTTGGGGAGTTAGGGGGTGAGTTACTCACCGCAATATTCTTAGCCTCTGACCTGTTTTTCTAGCCATTGTGTTTATGTGGTAAGTCCAGTTGAGTTTGTGCTCAATGATAACCCCAGGATGTTGATAGTGGGGGATTCACTGATGGATGGTAACACCATTGAATGTCAAGGGGCAGTGGTTGGATTATTTCTTATTGGTGATGTTCATAGCCTGGCATTTATGTGGCACAAATGTTATTTGCCACTTGTCATCCCGGGCCTGGATATTGTCCAGATCTTGTTGGATTTGAACATAGACTGCTTCAATATCTGAGGAGTCAGTAATTGACAAGAAGTAGGCTCAAATTTTGGAATTTGTGTACAAGTCCTTTCAATATTTTTGTGTGTCTTGCAGCTTCTGCGACGGAGCAACAGGAGGAAGGCATGGATGATTGGGTCTGGGTGGTATCCGTTCCTCCCGTGAGTCATTTAGAGAGAATTTAATTTTCCATTTACGTCCGTGGAATGCACCCATCCCTACCTAACTGGTCACAGTTTAAGTGAACATTTTATGCACTGGCATTTTGTTAGTTATTGTTACATTATGCCACACACAGTAAATGACTGAAGGAAGGCTTTTCTTTTCACAGCATGTATAATATCATGATCATTTCTGATGACAATATGGCTCCCAGTAGGGCCAAAGTAATACACCTGTATCAAGTCATTTCATTCTGAGTAAACTTTTCTTCTTCTGATTGCAGGATAATCCTGCTTTATCTTGTGTACCAGATTGAATTCTAATTAATCTTCCAAGTACTACTTTCTGCGTTCCAGGCTACTTTCTGTACAAACTCTTTTTTCCAGCTTAGAAGCCTTCTCGCTTCCAGTTCTCGCTACATAATCATGGGACACTAGAATTGTCATTGCATCATTATACATCATCATCATTTATCCACACTACTGACGTCTCAGTACTTGACAAATCCCATCGCAAGTTTCATATTGAGCTCTTTAATGTCTTGTGCTATTTTTTCCCCATATTTTAAAATAATGTAGATAGGGAATAATTGGAAGAGTCCTTTTTGGCTGGTTCAAATAAAGGGACCAACAATGAAAGCTAAAAATATTCAAATTCCCATCTTGCCCTTGGGACACCATTGGAACTTAATGTACATTAAAGCTGAGAGTTTATTTGAGCATTAACATGATTTCTCTCTCAGCGAACTTCAAGTACTGCATTTATTGCATTGCATTCCCATACGTACAATACTTAAATGGGTTCAAACTTATTTACTTCAAATGGATAACAGCTGCACGAAATATTACACAAAGGATTGTCGTGAAATTCATTAAGGATTCACAAATGATATTTGCTAGTTGCAATTTCTGTTCTGATTGGCAGCTCCTGGGTTGGTTTCATACCTTGAAGTCCCTGTAGCTTGTCATGACAGTGATAGAAGAAGGACGATTGATTTTTAGATTCCATCATCTGATTTTAATATTTGGGATTTCCATGAACCAAAATGATTTTTTTATAAAAGGAAAAACATTGTCTTAAATGACCTTAGCAAGCAGCTAATCACAGAACCTAGGCAAACTCTGTGCAATCAACGTGGAATAAACAAAATTGTCTGAGCAGAAGCTAACATTTTATCAAAGTTCACTGAAACTCAGTTTGGGTTGAAGAAACCGTCATCTCCTAGATTTGATTGACACCTTTGTGTAAATTTTAATACGCTGGACATGGAACCTCACCTATAATTAGCAAACCTAAAGAAACATAACTTCCACAGATGGAATACACAAAAATAAACTTATATTTCAATGAACTACTTTAATGACTGATTAATGACTGAAACAAACTGGAGAAAGCACTCTCTCTTAGCTTCTTAAGAAGGAAAAGTGCCCAGTGACAGAACTGATTAAAAAGATACATAAAACTATTGAGAACTCAAAGAACAAATGGAATATTCATCACTGCCAAGGATACTAGGCCACAATTAAACAATCGTGGTCTCAGGTTAAAGCATTCATGCCTCAAGGACATGCTAAGAACTTTAAACTGTATATTTCTCTCATCTTCCTTTTGAACTGGAAATTAAGCCTTTAAAACTTTTTACCTGGAAGCATATATGTTTGAAATTATATTTGTATCATTTTTCTTGGAATTGGCATATAATAAAAAAAATAATAAAAATCGGTGATTGAAAACCAGGCCTCTTGTGCTTGTCTTTGTTTT
The DNA here is from genome assembly GCF_021869965.1 of Rhincodon typus. NCBI lineage: Eukaryota > Metazoa > Chordata > Chondrichthyes > Orectolobiformes > Rhincodontidae > Rhincodon > Rhincodon typus. Next base: position 6,313,539 of record NC_063338.1, read on the forward strand.
GCTTGTCCTAGTACTGTAACTTTGTCCCAATTAAACTGATGTCCTTCTATGTTGGAGTGTATTGAAATGAGGGAAAGCTGGCCATGCCGTTTTGCTGTGAGTTGGTGTTTTCAACCACTGATGCGATAAACAACCATGTTGAAATAGACCCCATCTACGTACCACTATGGTACAAAACCGGAAACAAGACTGCCCACCAGGACAGACCGGACCATATAAATTCAGAGTGGGACAGAACAACAGTGCTTCAACGGAGGTTAGACAGCACTGACAATGTCACCTAGAGGGGGGATGAAATTTTTTCATGAAAACCAGTCAGCTCAGCGAATCAACCAACAACTCCACCGCAACCCGAGCTGCGGATCTTTGTTAAAACATTGAGTAAAGTGGTGGACCTAGTCCTGAGGGGAAACAGCCCAGAATTACGCCCTTACCTGTCCAGGAGGTGAAAGTTGTGCACACTAGATATGTGTTTAATATGGGCAATGAGGGTTGTTATTCCTCCCTCGTTCAGAGGAAATGTACTGAAACAAGTGCACCAAGGGCATCCTGATGTGGTCCGAGTGGAAGAAATAGCCAGATGTTACTTCTGGTTGCTGAAGGCAAAGTCTGAGATTGAGCACCAAGTGGGATCGTGAAAATCCTACACATTAGTAAGCAAGGTGCCACTGTTGTCACCCCTTCATCCATAGGAATGACTTCAATCACCATGGCAGCAGATTCACATCGATTTCATGGGAGCAGTAGAGACGCGGATGTTACTAGTGGTCATGGGTCCCCACTCCAAGTAGCTCGAAGTGGCGATCATGAAGTTGGCATCAGCAGAAGCAACGTTAGACCAAATGGAAGATGAAATATTCGCCAGGTTCGGGAACCCCAAACAAGCCATGAGTGACAATGGTCCACTGTGGCAAAAGAGATCAGGGAGTACCCAGGATATCACAAAGTCAGATATGTGAGATTGGCCCCGTATCACCCTGCGACAAACAGCCAAACGGAGAGATTTGCACAAACCCTGAAGCAAGTCTTAAAGGCTTCTCAAAGGTGAGGATTCACTAGGATGGCGAATCAACAAGTTCCTCAGCATGTACCGTAACACGCCACACACGATGACCCAGTGCTCGCTGGCATCCTTAATGTTCAACTGCCAGCTGAGAACAATGCTTGACTTACTGTGGCTAGAGAGAGACCAGGGAGCTGGTAGGGCGAGTTCAAGAAGGACACATGGCCAGAAGGGCAGGAACCCCAAAGTTGAGGACATTCCAAAGAAATGTCCAGAAATTATATGTATGAAGAAAAATGGGTTCCAGTAATGCTGGTGGCTCACACAGGACCACTGTTGGATACAGTGCAGACCAGGGATGAGCTAGTCTGGAGGAGACACGTGGACCAGCTGGTCACAGCATCTCACCAACGGAATAAGTCACTCAGAATACATAGCTGGCCCAGGTGGACTAGTAGTGTCAACCATCATGTGTCTCCGAGCCAGGGTTGGTCATATCCAGGGAACAGACAATAGCAGCTTCATAGGGAAACAGCAGACAATCGGAGAGGGAGGCAACTGCTGAACCGCAGGAGCTTCCAAAGTCTGGAGACTACACCAGAAAAGACTCCTGAGACTAGGAGATGGTCTCCTAGAAACCACCATCTCCTTGAGAGACGAATCGTGTCCATGTAGACTACAGAAGCAACAGCTTGCATGGGGGCATGGTCGTTTTACCATGTTTACATTGCTTTTGTAAATGTACATGACTATGTTGGCTTCAGTACCTGCATAATATTTACAATTGTTGCATGTATGTTCATTAATGGGATTTTTTAAAATAAAGGGTAAGAGGCATTATGTATATGGTTGGAGGTCCGTGCTGCCCCTTTAAGAAAACCAGGCCAGGTGACTCAAAGCAGGAAACTGGGGTCAGTCTAGCTCCAACTGTGTAGTTGTGAAGGCATAACCTAAATGATTTCTGGTTCAAGTTTTTACAGGCCTACCTTGTGGTCTTTTTATAATTTATAATTGGGCTCAAACATAATAAATAATGCCTTTTAATCTTGAATACAGTGAAACATTTCCAATCACTGCTATCCATTGACTCTCTTGACTTACTCTTTCAATCATTGTCTTCCTCTCCTGGTTCCCCTCCAAGTCTTTCTCCTGACCTTTGGTCACTCAATCCAACCCCTGCCTTCTTTCATGATAATTCTGATTCCCATCATCTCATCTAAAACTCAATGTCAAACTAATTCTACAACAAACCCCAGCCTGACTTGCAACCTTGGCTCCCATCCCCAATTCTCTTAGACTTAAATCCCATCCTATCTTTGGTGACACTCACCTGAGAACCATTGCAACATCATCAGAGGCCTAACCCTGGAGCCCAAATAAACATAGGTCTCTTCAAACATCATCAGGGACATTGAAATAACACCTCATCTGGACAATCTTACCAATCAGGTGTAGGACTGGGATGGGATGAGAACTACACCCAAAGACAGTGACCACCTTATTTCTAAGTCATACTTTTCACTTCATTCTGCACATCTCTACTTCATCACTGCCAATCTTTCCCAAATTTCTTCTTATGGGTCTCCTGAGGCTAAGCTTCATTGCACTTCTTTATAATTTCCACTCCCAAAGTTGAAATGAAAGCTACAATTGCACCTTGGCTCCATTTTTTTCTTCTCCTTGTTAACATACACATGGTCTTATATTGTCACATACAGCTGGAAAAACCCGAAACATGACACAAACCCACTACTGCTCTTTGTGCCAGAGAACAGGAGGAGTTTGTCTGTTTCCAGACACAGACACCAATGGTAGACGCTGACATTAATATTACTGGCAGAGGACATCAGAGATGTCCACAGTGGAGCTTATGCACAGGGGATTTGTTGGCTGGTTGGCTGTTCTGTGATGCAGTGTAATGCTAACAGCAAGGGTTCAATTCCTCCACCGGCTGAGGTTACCATGAAGGTCCCACCTTGTCAACCTTGCCCTCGTCTGAGGTGTGATGACTCTCAGGATAAACCACCATCAGTCAGTTCTTTGTAACGAGAAAGCAGTCTTCTGGGACTATAGCTGCTTTACTTATCCCAACATTGGATATACATA
>NC_063338.1:6317147-6328972 GCF_021869965.1 Rhincodon typus
AGAAAATATATAAGACATTCTTGAATCATTCTAATTAACACTATCGGCAAAAGCTTGCCATCATTATTTTGACCTAGAGTGAGGTTAGATTTGTGGATAAGGCCAGCTTCAGGCACAAGTGAACAATCACAGCAGCATGAATAATTACAGAGACTGAATTTAAGATTAACAAAACCTGTTTAAAATTCTCTGATCTTTTGTGCTGGCTCGGGGAATTTCACCTGGATTGCACTGAGATAAACCAGCACAAGTTAAGCAGTAATTCTTAACTCTTGTGACTTATTGATGGGTTTAATTTCCTTTGCTCCAATGCTTGGTGACAGTGCCACCAATGATGCGGTTAGAAAACATCCTTTTCTCACATTAGAACATACAAAAAAAAGATTCTTAGTTTGGCTGTTATTATTTGCTCTTCAACAATTTGATCTTCTGCAATAGTGTGTAGATTAAAGAATTGTGTAGCTGAGTACAATGGAACATAAATTTGCAGGCTTTAATCCTTAGATTATGTCTCTGCTGTGGTGGTAGGAGTAATATAATTAGGCACATTTTAGGAAGGATGTGAATGCATTGGAGAAGAGTGCAAGAGAGATTTACAAGCATAGTTCAAGGAATGAGACAAATCGGTTATGAAGTCTGTTCAGAAAAATTGGGACCATTTTCCTTGGCAAAGAGAAAGCGAAGGAGAGATTTGATAGAGTTTTCAAGATTATGAGGGGTCTGGATAAAGTGGATACAGAGAAATTGTTTCACTTGTAAACAGATTGAAAACCAGGATGCACAGCGTTAAATAGTTTTTGCAAATATGAGGTGAGGAAGAAACTTCTCTGAACAGCAAGTAGTTAGGGTATGAAATGTACCGCTTGTAATTGTGGTGGAGGCTCATTCAACTGAAGCATTCATGAGGTATTGGATGAACATTTAAATAGAAACAATGTGTAGGATCATGGATGAAAAGGCAGGGATTTTGCACTAGGATAAAATGCTTAGAGAGCTGGTGAAGACTTGATGGGCTGAATGGCCTTCACCTGCACTGTAACAATTCTGTGATTCTTATTCCGCAATTCTGTTAATTTTATCTGAAGGCTGCCAGTCCCAGTGGCAACAGGGAAGTGGGTATTGCTTCATATATGTTGATGTGGTGTCCTGCCAATTATTTTATAGATAGATTTTATAGATCCCTACCGGATTTATTTCCACCTGTATCTCCTCTTAAACAGCCTGATGGTCTGCTTGCTTACTCAGGTGGTCTTCTCCTGCACTGGAGTACACAGGTTCCTTAGGTTTGAGTAGGATATCTTCAGTGAGTTGCTCCCAAGAACCCGTCAATGAATGAGTCTGCTGAATGAGCACTTGCACCTTGAACTGTCGAAATATGCTGATATCATGGAGGCTTCCCTAGACGTGTACACATGTATGAAGGGTTCTGAAGCAACATCCTGGACATCTAGTTGAATGACTGTGTTTTATGATCCCATCCTCCAGCGAACCCACATCCTGCTGGTACTCACCATTTAGGATCATTTTTGGAGAATTACCATTTTGAGGGGGTATCCAAGAGCATCCTACATCTGAAGAAATTTGCCTGTTTGGGAACCAAAGCTTTCATGAAAGGAGAGGAAAGTTTTGCAGAAGAAAGGTAAAAAAACAATATGTTAAAATAGTAGATGACGTAACCAGATATTTTTACTTTAACTGAAAAGCATATTTGTAATAATTAACAATGAATACCCTTCAATTAATAGTGAATGATCTTGTAACATCATATTGAAACATTTGGTTAAAAATTCAATCCAGTATGAAAATCATTACTTAGCAAGGAGAATATCCTTCTTCCTATCCTGATTCATTTTAATGAATCAAAGATAATAGCTAGTAATAGTTCATCATTGGAATATACTGTGGACTGATTAACTGTATGCTATGTAGATATATGGACCATTTCTTTCTATTTTGTAGGACATGACTAATGAATTTTTTAAAGACAGCATACACTATATACTTCATAGATTTGTCTAAAATGTGTAATATTACCATAGTAACACCAGTGATGTCAGGTCAGATAGTGTGACTGTACTTGACACAAAATCAATGAATGCCAGAAAGAGAAACAAAATATGAGATTGCATAAATTTATGTAAACTTTTAAAAGTTCATTTCCAATAAAAAAAGTTAACGATCAACTATTTTTGAGTATATTAATTCATTAACAAAATAACAATTACCACGTCTTTTGTTGATAGTGAGGAAGTGAGCACTTTGCTATTGACTCCATATTGGACTGAACAGACTTAGTGTTATACAGTCATAGAGATCTACAGCACAGAAAAGGGCCATTCGCCCCCATCACATATATACCAGTTAAAAACAACCACTTAATTATTCTAATCCCATTTTTCAACGCTTGACCGATAGTCTTGTATGTCTTGGCATTGCAAGTGAACATCTAAATACTTTTTAAGTGTTATGAAAGTTTCTGCTTCTGCTAACCTTACAGCCAGTGAGTTCCAAATTCCCAACATCCTCTGGGTGAAAACTGCTCTCCTCACATCCCCTGTAAAACTTCAGCCCCTTACCTTAAATCTATGCCTCCTTGTCATTGATCCCTACATCAAGGAGAAAAGTTCCTTCCTGTCTACCCTATCTATACTCCTTATAACTTTATGCATCTCATGTTGCCTCTCTGAACTTCATAAGTAGTGGATACTCCATCTTTCTGTTGGTGTTTTGTTTCAAGACAAAGAAGTGCCTTCACTTCTTCAATATTCTCATCTTGCTTTTGTGGTAATAATAGGGCTCTGGGTATGATGAATTGGAACAGGGCAGGAATGAAAAGAACAGTGGCCTGTGAATTAGTCAGTAATTTGATCAGTCAGTCATGTAGCCGCCTTGTAGAGTCATTGTAGAAGAATTTTATTTCGTTACTTACAGCTCAGTTATTTTAAATAATTACAGACTTCAACAATTATAGGAGCAATTACTTATTAAGCACAATGAAAGCTGACTAACTTTCCAAGGATTTGGCTGAGTTATTCAATGTATCGTATGTGAGTATAGTCCTATCATCCTGCTGGCCAATTGCAGCGTAATATTGACAGTTTTCAGAAATTAACTAGTCTTTGGCTCAGACAATCCAGTCACAAACACGAATATAATTCTGAGATAGCACACTGTTTTGCTGGAGGTACACAGCAGGCCAGGCAGCATCAGAGGAGCAGGAAAGTTGACATTTTGGGCCGGGACCCTTCTTCAGAAATGGGGTGGAGGGGTGGGGGGGTGCGCAGGAGAGGAAGGGAGCTCAGAAATAAATAGAGAGAGGACGGGTGGGGCTGGGGAAGGTAGGTGGGATGGTGATAGGTGAGTGCAGGTAGGGACTGGTGGGAATTGGTTAGTGAGGTGGGAGGATTGGATAGGTGGGAGAGAAGATGGACAAGTCGTGTCAGGTCAAGGAGGTAGAGATAAGAGGGAGGGTTGGTCATGGAGTGAGGCCAGGGTAGGGAAATTTTGAAACTGGTAAAATCCACATTTAGGCCATTGGGCTGTAGACTCCTGAGGCGGAATATGAGGTGCTGCTCCTCCAATTTCCGGGTGGGTCATTGTGACACTGGAGTAGGCCCAGGATAGACATGTCACCCAGGGAGTGGGAGGGGGAGTTAAAATGTTTCACGACCAGAAGGTGTTGTCGCTTGTTGCGAACAGAGCACAGGTGCTCTACAAAGTGGTCTCTGAGCCTCCGCTTGGTCTCACGGATGTAGAGGAGGCCACCTTGGGAGTAGTGGATGCAATAGACCACATAGATGGATGTGCAGGTGAACCTTTGTCCAATATGGAAGGTTTGTTTGGTGCCTTGAGGCAGTAGATATAGGGGCAGGTGTAGCACTTCCTGTGGTTTGATTATAGAATCCCTACAGTGTGGAAACAGGCCCTTCGGTCCAACAAGTCCACACCAACCCTTGCAGCATCCCACCCAGATCCATCCCCCTATAACCCACACACCCCTGAACACTACAGGCAATTTAGCATGGCCAATCCACCTAGCCTGCACATCTTTGGACTGTGGGAGGAAACCGGAGCACCCGGAGGAAACCCACGCAGACACAGGGAGAACGTGCAAACTCCGCACAGATAGTCGCCCGAGGCTGGAATCGAACCTGGGTCCCTGGCGCTGTGAGGCTGCAGTGCTTACCACTGAGCCACCGTGCCGCCATGGTTGCAGGGAAAGGTGCCGGGTGTGGTGGAGTTAGTGGAGAGTGTGGAACGGATGAGTGAGTCGTGGAGAGAGCAGTTCCTATGAAAATCAGATGGGGTGGGGAAGGAAATATATCTTTGGTTGTGGGGTCAGTTTGTAGGTGGCAGAAGTGGCGGAGAATGATACGTTGGATACGGAGGTTAGTGGGATGATATGTGAGGACAAGGGGGATTCTGTCTTTATTTTTGTTGGGGGGAGGGGATATGAGGGCCGAGGTGCAGGAAATGCAAGAGATGCGGTCGAGGGCATTTTCGACCACCGAAGGGGGGATGTTGCGGTCCTTGAAATAGGAGGGCATCTGGGATGTTCAGGAGTGGAACACCCCATCTTGGGAGCAGACGTGGCGGAGGTGGAGGAATTGGGAGTAGGAGATCACATTCTTGCAGGAAGGTGGGTGAGAGGAGGTGTAGTCTATGTAGCTGTGGGAGTTGGTGGGCTTGAAATAGATGTCAGTGGTGCCTTAAATGGAGGTGAGGGGGGAGGTGTAGGGGCAGTGGCTCCTGATGTGGCTTCCTCTACATCAGTGAGACCAAGAGGAGGCTCGGAGACTGTTCCCTGGGTGATATGTCCATCCTGGGCCTCCTCCAATATCACAATGACACCACCTGGAAACTGGAGGAGCAGCACCTCATATTCCGCCTCAGGAGCCTACAGCCCAAAGGCCTGAATGTGGATTTTACCAGTTTCAAAATCTCCCCACCTCCGGCCTTATCCCATTACCAACCCTCCCTCTCATCCCCACCTCCTTGACCTGACACGACCTGCCCATCTTCTCTCCCATCTATCCACTCCTCCCACCTCACTGACCAATCCCCACTACTCCCTACGTGCGCTCACCTATCATCATCCCACCTACCTTCCCCAGGCCCAGACCTCCTCTCTCTATTAATTTCTGAGCTCCCTTATCGCACCCTCCCATTTCTGAAGAAGGGCCCCGACCGGAAACGTCAACTTTCCTGCTCCTCTGATGCTGCCCAGCCTACTGTGTTCTTCCAACTCCACACTGTGTTATCTCTGACTCCAGCATCTGCAGTTCTTACTATCACCAATACAATTCTTACATTCAAAGAAATCAGTATATAAAACTAATATTTTCCCCCATCCTTTAATTTCTGCTGTTTGGCCCATGGGTTTTCTGATGACTTGATAAGAACTGTCAGAGCCACTGTCTTATTTTTCTCTGTTGCCAATGTTATGGCAATCATTGACCAGACTGTCCATGCAATTCAAGTAGAGTCCATGTCGTTCTTCCTCCTTTGTCACTTCTACAAAATGGGGGTGCCTTGCATCTACAGAATATTTTATTTAGTAAATCCGGCAAAGCTAAACTCAACTGAAAAGAGGAAGCTTGAGTGATAGGCAACACTGGGGATTTGTCAAATTATCTTCAGCTGCTTCATCAAGGACCTTCTGTCCACCATAAGGGTCAAAATTGGGGATGTTCGCAGATAATTGCATAATGTTCAGAAGCATTTGTGACTGTTGCAATACTGAAGCAGTATATGTCCAAATGCAGCCAGACCTGGACTATATCCAGGCTTGGGCTGCCAAGTAACAAGTAACATTTTGTGCCACAGAGTGCCAGACAATAACCACCTCCATTAAGAGAAAAACTAGCCATCACCTGTTGACATTCTATGGTAGTAGCATCACTGAATTCTCTATTATCGATATCCTGGGGGTTACCATTGACCAGAAACTGACTTGTAATATAAGTTCAGTGGCTACAAAAGCAGGTCAGAGGCAAGGAATCTTTCAGTGAATAGCTCACCTCCTGACTTCCCAAAGCTTGTCCATGTCAATAAGGCACATTGTCAGGAGTGTGATGGGCTACTCCCTATTTGCCTGAATGAGTGCAGCTCCAATAACACTCAAGAAGCACTCATCCTGGCAAGGGTGCCATGTGGATGGTGGGTAGGCTTTGGGGAGTTGGTGAGTTATGCACTGCAGGATTCCAAGCTCTGAATTGCTCTTGTAATCACAATATTGATATGGCTAGTCCAGTTCAGTTTCTGGTCAATGTTAACCCCAGAACATTTTTAGTGGGTGATTCAGCAATGTACTCGGCAAAGGCCTCAGCTTTATTCCACTGCGTCCCCACCTTAATGAATTTCTGGCACGACATGATGTCGAACTCTTCTTCCGCCGTCTTCATCTCCGTGCTCATTTCTTTGGACAAGAGCCCTCTCCCTGAACCACAGACCCCTTTGCCCAACTCCAACGCTCTCCTTCCACCTGGACCCCTCCCTCCAGCCTCTTACGTGCACTCAATCTGTTCATTGAGAACTGTTGACGTGACATTAGTTGCCTCAATTTCACTGCCCCTCTCATCAAGTCCAACCTACCTCCCTCCAAACTGACTGCACTCCGTGCACTCAAATCTAACCCTGATTTTGTTATTAAGCCTGCCGATAAAGGTGGAGCTGTTGTAGTCTGGCGTACTGACTTCTACCTTGTGGAGGCCGAGCACCAACTCTCAGATACCTCCTCCTACCTTCCCCTGGACCATGACCCCACCATGGCACATCAGGCCATGGTATCCACTACAGTAACTGATCTCATTTCATCCGGTGATCTCCCTGCCTCCTCTTCCAAGCTAATAGTCCCCCAACCCCGCACAGCTCGCTTCTACCTCCTCCCAAAAATCCACAAACAGGACTGTCCAGGCAGACCTATTATTTCAGCCTGCTCGTGCCCCACAGAACTCATCTCTTCCTACCTTGACGCAGTCTTCTCCCTCCCTGGTCTAAACCCTACCGACGTTTATCCATGATTCCTCTGACGGCTTACGTCGGTTTCAAAACTTCCAGTTTACCGGTTCCAGCCACCTCCTCTTTACCATGGATGTGCAATCCCTTTAGATGTCCATTCCCCACTAGGAGAGTCTTAGGGCTCTCTGCTTCTTCCTGGAGCAAAGACCTGAACCATCCACACCCACCACCACCCTCCTCCGCTTGGCTGAGCTTGTCCTCACCCTCAACAAGTTCTCTTTTAACTCCTCTCATTTTCTTCAGGTAAGAGGGGTTGCCATGGGTACCCACATGGCCCCTAGATATGCCTGTCTCTTCGTGGGGTATGTGGAATATTCCTTGTTCCAGTCCTATTCCGGCCCCTACCCACAACCCTTTCTCCAACACGTCGATGATATCATTGGTGCTGCTTCCGTCTCTTGTCTGGAATTGGAAAACTTCATCTATTTCGCCTCCAATTTCCACCCTGCCATCACGTTCACCTGTTTTATCTCTGACTCCTCCCTTCCCTTCCTCAACATTTCTGTTTCCATTTCTGGAGATAGACCGGCCACTAATATCCACTACAAACCCACTGTCTCCCACAGCTATCTGGACTATACATCCTCACACCCTGCTTCCAGTAAAGACTTCATCCCAGTCTCTCAGTTCCTCTGTCTCCGTCGCATATGTTCAGATGAGGCCAAATTCGACAAGGGAGCCTCGGAAATGTCCACCTTCTTCCTCAACCGAGGATTCCCCACATCCGTTGTCAACAGACCCCTCGACCAGGTCTGACCCATCTCCCGCACTTTTGCCCTGACCCCTTCTCTTCACTCCCACAACAGCGATAGGGTTCCCCTTATCCTCACCTACCATCCCACCAGCATCTACATACAGAAAATCATCAGACGCCATTTCTGCCACCTCCAGCGAGATGCCACCACCAGAGACATATTCCCCTCCCCTCCCTTGCCTACCTTCCGTAGGGACCGTTCCCTCCGGGACACCCTGGTCCACATTTCCTTCACCCCCAACACCTCCCCACAGCCCTACGGCACCTTCCCCTGTAACCGGCGAAGGTGCAACACCTGCCCATTTACCTCCTCTCTCCCCAGTATACAAGGGCCCAAACATACCTTCCGGGTGAAGCAACACTTCACTTGCACTTCACAGAATCTGGTCTACTTCATTTGCTGCTCCCAATGTGGTCTCCTCTACATTGGGGAAACGAAGCGTAGACTTGGTGACCACTTCGCAGAACATCTACGTTCTGCTCGCAAAAAACACCCTGAACTACCTGTTGCCTGCCACTTTAACACATCACCCTGTTCCCTGGCCAACATCTCTGTCTCTGGTTTGCTGCAGTGTTCCAGCGAAGGCCAACACAAGCTGGAGGAACAACACCTCATTTTTCGCTTTGGGACCCTACAGCCCTCCGGACTCAATATTGAGTTCAATAATTTTAGGGCCTAAACTCTCCCATATCCCAGCCCCCTACGCCACACACCAGGCCTTGTTACCACATAGTCTGCCATTACACAGCCCCTGTTGTTAGTCACTAACAGTCCCTATTAACAACTATTCACCCTCCCAGCCTGATCATTAGCAACTCCTTTGTCTGTCCAACTGTCTTTCTCTCTCTTTGGGTTTGATCCTAACGTTTACTCCTTACCCCACCCACCTCCCTATTTTCTGCATATAAACTGACATTTTCCCAGTCACCGTCAGTTCTGAGGAAGGGTCACCGAACCCGAAACGTTAACTCTGTTTTTTCCTTCACAGATGCTGCCAGACTTGCTGAGCTTTTCCAGCAATTTTGTTTTTGTTCCTGATTTACAGCTTCCGCAGTTCTTTTGGTTTTTGATTCAGCAATGGTCATGCCTTTGAATGTCCAGGGACAATGGTTAGATTCTCTCTTTTAGGTATGATTATTGTAATATTTGTAAGGTGCGAGTGTTACTTGTGAGTTATTAGCTCAAGTCTGGACATTCTTAGGATCTGGCTGCATTTGGACATGGACTGCCTTAGTATCTGAGGTGTTTAGAATGATGATTAACATTGTGCAATCATCAGTGAACATCCCCACTTCTGACCTTATGATGGAGGGAAGACGCCAAAAATGATTGTGTCTAAGACACTGCTCATGAGTTGTCCTGAAGCTGAGATGACTGATCTTCAAGCACAACCCATCTTCCTTTGTGCGACATATGACTTCAACCAGCAGAAAGTCAATTGCAGCCTTGATTTTGAGGGCTGTCACTCTCACTTAAGCTCTGGAATTCAGCTCCTTTGTTTGAGCCAGGGCTATAATAAGGTCAGGAGCTGAGTAGACTTGATGGCACCCAAACTGATCATCAGTCAGTAGGTTATTGCAAAGCAAGTGCTACTTTTAACAGTTTTCCTCCTGATTCCCATTAATTCCAGTTTTTACTCAAGCTCCTTGATTCTACACTGGATCAAATGTGGCATCGATGTCAAGGGCAGTCACTCTCACCTCACTTCTGGAATTCAGCTCTTTTGTCCGTCTTTGAAACAAGGCAGTAATGAGGCCAAGAGCTGTGTGGCGCTGGCAGAACCCAAACTGGGCATCATTGAGCAGATTATTGCAAAGCAAGTGCTGCTTGATAGCGCTGTTGATGACCCCTTCCACCATTGTACTGATAGAATAATCACCTTCACGCTGTGTAAAAACCAAAAAAAAACTCATCATTCATTTGCTTCTTTTTCAAAACAATTTAAAGCTGAACCAACTGGTTTTCAATTGGTTTGCTGACAGATACAGATACTCGCTATCCACTTTGTCCAGATTTCTGTCAATTCTCTTATGAGCTTTTTACTCTCCAAGAAAGATAGTCAAACTTCTCCAATCTATAAGACCATAGACATAGGTGCAGAAATATGTCATTCAGCCCCGCCGTTCGGTGAAATCATGGCAGATCTAATGTATTATTAGGCTGAAAGTGTCTAATGGGTTCTTTATGGTCTGATCAAAATGATTACAAGAAAACACATGCAGTTCAATTCGTAGCAAAGTTATTAGATTAACTTACTCTATATATAGACAAACAAATGAGGGAATCTATTGGCTTAAACCACTTTATACGTATTCAACAAATGAGTCTCAAAGCCTTCCACCCACTGGGGACTTCTGCGTAATAGCTGACCCTTGGAGCTTGAGCTCAATTTCCATAGCAGCTTTCTCGAACCCGGTCCAAAGGTGAAGTTATTGGCCCCGAATCTCGCGAAACCCAGCCCAATGGTGAAAGTCCAATAAGTGGGGCAAAGTCCCTGATATTAATACTGTTCTGAATCTAACGTTACATGCTGTATCACCATTTTGAACTACCTTCAGTACTTTCCCAGGCATTCTGTTGAGTAGAAAACAAGCTGAGCAACACTTCCAGGTGGCCCATTTTAACTGCACAATAATCTGTTTGTCATCCAGCCAAGGTCGTGCAATTACCTCCAGACAAAACAGGCTATTTTTGCACCAGGACTGCTTATCATATAATTTTCTATGCTCTTCAATTGCTCATTGTCATGTCTAATTAACCCTTAATGATCTGGTTTGAAGATATCTTTTTATTAAGCCCAACACTACTGATAAGCCTCAATCTCATTTACCTGCCTTTTCCTCATAACCCTTGATTTCTTTACTGATTTAAAATTCTGGCCATCTTGACCTTGAATATGTTGAATGAACTAGCCTCAGCAGCCCTCTGTGGTAAAGAATTACACAGATTCACAATCCTCCAAGAGAAGATATTCTTCCTCATCTTTGTCTTAACTGTGCAACTCCTTATTCTGAGATTATGCCCTCTGGTCCCGGACTCTCCCAAAAAAAAGGAAGCGACCATTTCTCGTCTACCCTGTCAAGTCCCCTAGTAATATTGTATGTTTCATTAAGGCCGTCTCATTCTTCTATATTCCAATGAATGCAGGCCCAATCCACTCAAGCTGTCCTCAAAAGACAGTTCCTCCATACCTTATGAGCTTAGTGAACGTTCTTTGGTCTGCCTCTAATGGCAGTATGTCTACTCTTAGGGGTAGGCGATGGCCTAGTGGCATTATTGCTAGATCCAGAAACCCAGCTAATGTTCTGGGGACCTGGGTTCAAATCCCACCACAGCAGATGGTGGAATTTGAATTCAATAAATAAAAAAAAGTCTGGAATTAAGAATCTACCGATCACCATGAAATCATTGCCGATTGTCGGTAAAACCAATCTGGTTCACTAATGTCCTTCAGGGAAGGAAATCTGCCACTCTTACCTGGTCTGGCTCCAGACCCACAGCAATGTGGTTGACTCTCAATTGCCCTCTGAAATGGCCTAGCAAGCCAGTCAGTTGTACCAATCACTACAAGGTCTCAAAGAAATGAAAACGGACGGATCACTTGGCATCAACCTAGGCACTGGAAAAGACAATGGCAGAAACAGCCCTGTCGACTCTTCAAAATCCTCCTCACGAACATCTGGGGTGGGGGGTTGCTAGTGCCAAAACTGGGAGAGCTGTGTCACAGACTAGTTAAGCAGCAACCTGACATAGTCATACTCGTGGAATCATAGCTTACAGACAAAGTCCCAGACACCACCATCACCGTCCCTGGGTATGTCCTGTCTCACCGGTTGGACAGACCCAGCAGAGGTGGTGGCACAGTGGTATACAGTTGGGAGGGTGTTGCCCTAGGAGTCCTCAACATTGACTCCAGACCCTATGAAGTCCTATGGCTTCAGGTTAAATAAAAACCAAAAGAACTGCAGATGCTGCAAATCAGGAACAAAACAAAGTTGCTGGAAAAGCTCAGCAGGTCTGGCAGCATCTGTGGAGGAGAAAACAGAGTTA
>NC_063338.1:6329472-6345617 GCF_021869965.1 Rhincodon typus
GCAGCATCTGTGAAGGAGAAGACAGAGTTAACGTTTCGGGTCTGGTGTTCTGAGGAAGGGTCACCGGACCCGAAACGTTAACTCTGTCTTCTCCTTCACAGATGCTGCCAGACCTGCTGAGCTTTTCTAGCAACTTTGTTTTTGTTCATAAAGATGAAGTCTGACTTCTGGTCCCTTGTAAATCTTCAGTAAAAGGCAAAAGATTTAGGTGATCTGAAAGTATTCTGGTCTTCCAGATACAAAGGCCAGTATTCAATCGGTCTTTCTTGTCATGTTAATAATTTGTGCATTGGAATCACCCCCCACCCCCCGCCACCCCAGCGAGTCCTGGATCATCACCTAGGAAAATCCTCAATGTCTGAGCACAATCACATTTAGATGCGCACACCACCATCTTTGGAGTTCTGCCCTTGATGAACAGAATAGAGAGGCATTGCTGGCAGCTGAACGGCCTTAAATTCTTCAATTTGATATAGTCTTAGGGCTAAAGGAATCAAAGGATATGGGAGGAGCGGGAAAGCGAAAACAGTGCCCTGAGCTGAATGATCAGCCATGATCAAATTGAATGGCGGGGCAGGCTTGAAGGGCCAAATGGCCTAGTCCTGCTCCTATCTTCTATGTTTATCCTTCTACAGAAAAGTGAAGGTTGAAGGTGATCTTTAAAATTATGAAGTGGCTCGGTGGGGTAGATATCGAGAAACTGGCAGGCAGAGGAAATAGATGTCACCAACAAGTAGAACATTCTGAAGAAGGGTCACTTGACACAAAACTTGAACTCTGCTTTCTCTCTGCTAATGCTGCCAGATCTGCTGAGTTTTCCCAGCTATTTCTGATTTTGTTTCTGATCTCCAGCATCTGCAGTTCTTTGGTATTTTCTGTTTACCGGATACTCCTTTCTGGATGAATTTGAAGTCGCATCTTATATGGGTTTGACACAACTCCCTGGATCTTACGCTTTACACCTATTTTATAAAACTCAGAATCCAAAGGGCTTTACTCCTTTTCTCTGACTAGCAGCTTCTATTATTCGAGGGCTGTCAAATCATAGCTTACTGCATTATTTCACGACCTGGGCAGGGGCCATGTCTATTTCGGCCGGACAGAGATCAAACCCCATGTTCCTGACGTTATTCTGACCAATACGCCTTGGCTAACTGAGCTAACCACCTCTCCACTTGCTTTTATCTGCCGTTGTTAACCTGTTCTGCCATCTCCAAAGATACAAGAACCCACCAGGTCTCTCTGTTCCTGCCCTGGTTCCCCCACCTTTAAATGCTTTCCTATGGCGCCTGTCCTTTCTCCAATGTTTCATGAAAGAACAACAGTGAGGATTCTTGCGGAAATTTCATCCCATGATACTAACGGGTTGACCTTTCAGCTGAACACTGGACAGTAGGACTGTCATTTCAGGGAGGTTTACTAGGAACAAAGGAAAACGCTACCGAGTCTGGAAACTGATTGGTTTGCTATGGTACCGTTTGAGAATTTGTGGATTACGAGTCGTGTAAAGACCATCACTGCTAAAACTCAAGCCTCGGTTACCAAGAACATTTAGAACCAACGGTCAGAAAACCATGTCTCGTCAATATTGTGCTTTACATTTTGTGGTGGAGGGAGAACTTTACATAAAACTGGAAAATGTGACCACAGTTTCGTTTGAAATCAATTGTCTGCAGTCTATCACTGAAGGGGTTAATTGGCATTTCTTCTCAAATCATTCCCTTTTTTTGTACTGACAGTGCAATCAAGCCTATTCATGCAGGTCTGTCTCCCGGATTCAACAGAATTAGAACCTCTGGTTTCTCATCTGCATCATTAAAAGAAGTAGCATGTACTGGATTGCCCACTGAAATGATGCTTTCTTCTAAAGCTGACAGACACAAAGTCCCAGCACCTTGAATCGGCACTATCTGAATAGACAGCTAATGATAATGGAGCCCTCCCACAGCTCTTGTCTCAAACATTCTGATAGTAATTTCAAGTTCTTTTGTATCTCTAGCTCTCTTTATTCAACCCCCGTTTGCTTACAGAACCTCTGGAACGAGTGTTAACTCCTTCAGTGTTCTGCCTCTTTATTGCCGTATCTTGGTTGAGTGGCTGTAGCTGAGTTGGCAGTGCCTTCGCCTCTGGGTTAGAAGGTTGCAGGTAAGTAATGCATTCCGGAGCAGGGAACATAAAATTCAGGCTGATGCTGCAGTGCAGTCCTGACAGAATGCTGCACTGTTGGAAGTGCTAGCATTCAAAACAAAATTCAAACTGCCTTAGGAAAACTCAAGAGGTCACATGTCACGAGTTTGAAGAAGAACAGGGAAGTCCCCCTTACACCTGGCCAATATCTGCCCTTCAATCAACATCATAAAATAGATGTTCTAATTCTTATTATACAATCGCTTGTGGGAATTTGCTTGCAAATTGGCTATTGTGTTTCCTATATCACTAAAGTTAGTATACTTGAAAACTACTTAAACAATTGTTGGAACAAGGGATATACAAGGGGTAACAGCTGCCACACTCAGCCTTTTGGGTTTGCTCTGCTATTCAATAAAATCGTGGATGATCTGATCTCAACTCTACATTTCTGCATACCTGCCGATAGATTCTTGATTACTAAGGAGATGAAAAAATATCTACCTCTGCCTTAAAAATATTTGAACATTCTCCCTCCACTGCCTTTTGAGGAAGGGAATTTCAAAAGACTCATCAGCCTCTGGCAGAAAAAGTGTTTCTGCATCTCTGACTTAAATGGCTAGCCTCTTATTTTTAAACTTTGACCTCAAGGGCTAGATTCTCCCACAAGTCAAAACATCCTTTCAACACCCACCTGGTCAAGTCCCCTCAGAATTTTACATGTTTCAATTAAGTCACCTTTGACTCTTATAAACTTCACAGGATACAGATCCAGCCTGTCTAGCCTTTCCTCACAAGGCAATCTGCTCATTTTTGCATATTAATCTTGTGGATCTTCTCTGAACTGCTTCCAAGGCATTAACGTCCTTCCATAAGTATAGAGACCAGTACTGTACACAGTATTCCAGCTGCAGTCTCACTATTGCCCTGTCTAACTGACGCATAACCTCCTACTCTTGCATTCAATTCCCCTCGCAATAGACCATCATATTTTATTAGCTTTCTTGATTACCTGCTGTACCTGCAGACAAACCTTCTGTTACTCAGACATTAGGACACCCAGATCTCTCTGCATCTCAGAGCTCTGCAGCCTATCAGCATTTAGATAACATGCCCCATTCATACTTTCTGCCAAAATGGATAATTTCCTACTTTCCCACATTGTACTCCATTTGCTAGATCTTTGCCCTCTCACTTAACCATCTATACCCCTCTGTAGGCTCCTTTAGCCCTCTTCACAACTCACTTTCCCACCTATCTTTCTGATATCAACAAATTTAGCTACCTTACCTTGGATCACTTAATTCAAGTCATTTATATAAAAATTGTGAAGAGTTGTAGCCCCAGCACCAACCCCTGTGCGCCACCACCTGTGACATCCTGCCAGCATGAAGTGCTTTGATTGTGACCAACTTTCAGTTACCTTGAGATGGTGAAAGGCACTATATAAATGTGAGTCATTCTTCTCCTTTTAACGTATATAGAGCACTGTGATAAGTGACAGTAGCAAATTTCACAAGTATAGAGAAACCTGGAGCTGAAATCTACACCGAGATTAATGATTTTTGTTTCAGGAAAGGGCTAATTTTACTCATCATCGTCATCATATACTGGCAGTATTATTTTATTACAGAGGTCTGACTGATCCTGTGGGTATACAGTACTAAAATTTGACACCAGAACCATTATTAAACATGTGTTTTGGCCACTTAAATAAAACCCTCTGGTTCTGTGCAAATGGAATGGGAAAAACCTGGAAGTTTAGCGGGGTTTGTGAAATGGGCCCATTATACACTCTTCCCAACCTTCCACTGGAAGATCAAGTGGGATCTACAACAGGCACATGGTCTTCCAATGCTCTTTTAGTGCCACCCGAATTGAATGTCCCATCCGGTGTTTCTTAGAAAGGGGTAGGATGGGTGGGAGGGCACAGATAGAAAACACAGGCGACATCGTTTTGCCAAATAAAGTTTGGGATGTTTTACTCTCAGCTGCTGGGGAAAACCTACAGGAACAATCAGTTCTGTGCTGTCATTTCTTTCCACAGCACTCGGTGCTAAAAGTTAAAGCGGATTCCCTTGGCTATGGTCCAATAGTCATAGTAAACATGGCAGCATCTGAAAATTGAGGATGGCAGTGCCAATAGCCATTCTTCAAATGGAGCTGAGCTTTGCCCCTTTCAAACATCACGTTCAAAAGAATCACTGATTGGTACCTGCCTATTAGACATCCTTCATTGCATGGCAATAAAAAGAAGTGCAGCTTGACAAATTGAATATTGCATTTTTTTTTACAGGGGCCGGTGAACAGATTTGGAATAAAATCTAGATTATTGAACATTAATATAGCTAGCTTAAATCAGGCAATAAAGTTTTGAAGAAGCTGGGTAGGCCATACTGAAAATTAAAAACAACCAAAATTAAATACTGCTGCTCTTTGAATATTTTCTTTTCTCATGCAGAAGGCTCTTTCGGAGTACAGAAACTCTTCTAAGTTCAGAAAAGTCTTCAGGCATTTCCACAGTGACACAATATGTTATAAGTAACAGGAGCATGGCACCTCCCATTGGTAAGGAGACACATAGCCTCTCTGAACCTACCACCTTCACACCCCCAGAGGTGTGGGAAAACAAACAGCCCCAACTGCTGACCTGCAAACAGGAACCAGGGGCGTAGAATGTAGTGAAAGAAAAGAGTATGTGGCTGAGACTCCATTGATCTGGCAGTGTCATATTGTTTCACTGTTTACTTGTTAAACTATTAACGTGTTCAACATAATGCTAACTGCAAGCCCAGTATTAATACCAGTCGAACTTGTTTCTACTTGACGTTTTCCTTGATTTTTGCAAACTTGATCTATGGTTCATTCTACTCACCCTGTTGGAATCAATCCTTGGTCTTGAGCTGTAGATTGGTGGTGGGATGTTGAAGGCCTGTGGGACCAGGTACTCCTCCGCATCCATTATGTCTTCCAGCTCCTCTTCGTCCAGCAGGCTCTGGAAGAACTTGCTATCATTCGGGCTCGGCAGCTTCATATGGTCATCTCCCTGTAACAAAGGGAGTGTTTTTTTTCTGTTTTAAAAAGCTGCGCAAAGTTGTACCTGTCTTGGCCCTGGCAGTATGGGCATATTTGAGCTCCCTGCTTTAAAAGATCAACCTGAATATGTCCTGGGTAGGCCCCTCCTGAGACCAGGGCTTCAGTCTATGGCCAGGTGAGAAACACATGACAGACTGGATCAGTTGGTTGGCTGCCCAACTCAATAAACTGTCACAGTCATAAAACTGAAATCAAGATCAGACTGCTGCACTCGTACTGACTCAAGGGTATTGGGGAAGAGTCAAGGAAGCCACATGGAAGATACTATACATTCTGAATGATAAATATGAAAAGTGAAAGTTCAAATAATGCAAGGATCCTAGTTTGTATCAGATCTACATCAAGAACTCACGGATTACCAGCTATAAAGTCCTATTAAACACACAGTTCACCAAATAATCCATTTAACCCGAGCAGTAGTGATTGCCTTCCTGAATATCATTAATTGTTTGTGAATCTTCTCCAAATAAAACAGATATATGCGTGCAGTCAGTCAGATTCAACAGACTTCAGATTCTCTCATGTTGGATTCACACTGGTTTTGGATGTGTTGGCATTTTGAGGTTGGAGTTCAGAGGATGTGATTACTAAAGGTCATTTTGTGGGCTGAAAGAATGTGAATTTACAGCATCGGAACACTTCTCATGTCACTTGACATAAAATACATCATTTTGAGATGCAGTTGGTATTGTTATGTTATCAAATGCAGTAGCTACTTGTGTACAGGAAGACTACAGAAGCAACCACAGCAGTTAATCTGCACTTGGTTACAGGTCTTCCCGAAGGCCCAAAAATTAAACAGGATCTTTTGGACGCAAAAACACTAATAGGCAGATATTAGAAGTTTTTCAAGATCATTTTTCTCAATTTACTAAGAAATAATCTACTGCACTCCAATAGCAAATGGTTCTGTTTGCTTTTCACGTCATTTTTAGTAATTTAAAAATCAGGTTACTCACAGGTGGCAGATTGACAGGGTCATTAAAAATGCTTATTCCTTTGGTAAATGCACAGCTGTCTGGATAAAACTGCTCCTAGCTACTAATGCATCAAGGATTTTTTTTTAAAGCAAAAATTACAGAGTTTGCAGTCGACAAACTGCTAAGTGACTTTGAGTGAAAACTTCAGAGAAAATAAATCTTTCTTGAGACAAGCAAATAATATTCTCAGCGCCGTTGTGCTGCTACGAAGTATTAACAGAGTCTGCTGAACTCAGAATTCTTCACTGAAGAACTGCCTTACCCTGGCTTCATCTTGCCATGAGGCTGCAGAAACTAAAAACAGGTGACACTGCATCTCTTGTAATGATGGATATTAGGTCCGTTAGCACGTTGCACAGTCAGACTTAACCCTCTAATGAACGAAGCATAACTGAGGGTGACCCACAAAACAGAAACATTGCAACCTCATTTTTCACCGGCTGGTATGAGTAATCTTCTAATCGATCCTTTTGCTATTTCCACTACTGCAAACACATTGCAATCAGTGCAAGGCCAATTATTGCAATCATGTTGGCCAGGAATCCTCTTCTGGATACTTCATGGGGCAGAGATGGCAATGGGTTTCGAACAAGGCCCACACCCCTTAAGATAAGCCCAGTCCTGTCCTTGTAAAACATCCATTCAACACCTGAGGTCAACTTTTTTCCACCTAGTCTCTAACTGAGTTCCAACTACTGCTTGGACTGGCACTGAGTCAGGATTGTCCTGGAGACCTGCTTGAACTGCACCTCTCAGCCCAGCACCTGCAAGTACTTATTCTGTCACTTGGGGGTGCTCTTGAGTCATTGTTGGTGACATGGAAGGAAAGGGTCTGAAATCCCATTCCACAATGACAACACACAACAATTTACAATAGTGAAGGCACTTTATAAATGTACATTCTTATTCCACATGGCACAGTGTATGATTCAAACAGTGGTCTCTCCTTGTTTGAATGAGCTGCTAAAGGTGTAACAAACCCGCAAAGTACTGTCGTCCATGCTCTATTTGGCAGTTAGGAGCAAATCTTAATGCAGTAACGATATTAGGGACAGATTTTAATGCAGTCAGGTTATTAGAGACAATTGTTAATGCTAAGGGTACTAGAACTGATTTCAATGCAGTAAGGGTATTCAGGACAGATTTTATTCCAGCAAAGGTATAAGGGGCAGTTTTAATGTATAAAGAGGATTGGGAACAAATTTTAATGCAGTTAAGGTATTAGTGACAGATTTTAATGCAGTCACGGTATTAAAGACAGATGTTAATGTGATAAGGGTATTAGGGACAGATTTTAATGCAGTAAGGATTTTAGGGACATATTTTTGATGCAGTAAGGATTTTAGGGTCATATTTTAATGCAGTAAGGCTATTGGGACAGATTTTAATGCAGTATGGGTATGAGGGACAAGGTATTAATGTGTTAAGGCTATTAGGGACATATTTTAATGTGGTCAGGTTATTAGGGCCAGATTCTAATGCAGTAAGAGTATTAGGGAAAGGTGTTAATACAGTGAGGATACTGGGGACAGATTCTAATTCAGTGAGGCATTGGTGACTAATTTTAACGGTGTTAGGGTCATATTTTAATGCAGTATGAGTTTTTAGGATTGATTTTAATGCATTTAGGATATTAGGGGCAGACGATAAAACAGTAAGGTTATTAGGCATAGACTTTAATGAGGTGAGTGTATTAGGGTTAGATGCTATAGCAGTGAGGGTATTACAAGCAGAATTTAATGTGGTAAGGGTACCTCAAAAGATTTTAATGCAGTAAGATTAATAGGAAAAGATGTAGTAAATGCATTAGGGACAGATTTTAATGCATTAAGGGAATCAGGGACAGATTTTAACACAGTTGGGGTATTAGGGACAAGATATCAATATTCTAAGGTTATAAGGCACATGTTTTAACGCAGTAAGGTTATTAGGGATAGATGTTAATGCAGTAAGGGTATTAGGGACAGATTTTAATGCAGGACATTTGTTAAGTGTCATTGCTGTTTGGATATAGATCAGTTATGAATGGGGCTAACAGGTTTGAAGGACTGAATGGTCTCCATCAATTGCTGTGAGCCATTTGCAAGGGAAGGGGAGGCAGCTGGGCTAGAAGTGGTCCAGCGTCACTCTGGGCCCTGGTGAACTACTTGATGATTGCAATCTGACAATGCCAGCTCTATAAATAGAGCAGAGGAAAAGAGCACGTTCCAGTGCTGATCACCAGACTGATGTTTAACAGGAATAAGCTGGAGGAACTTTTTTTTTCAGTTTTTAATCATACAATAATTCCAACAGCGAAGCTGAAATCAAATTAAACTGACCTGAATTACCAAGTACCTCTGTGGATCTCGAGCCATTCGAGAGAATTCCGCTGCCAATTCTTTGAACTTGGGTCTGCTGTCGGCATCAATCATCCAGCCTGGGAGAAAGGAGAACAGCAACTTACAGGACAGTAAGAACCCTTCCTCACCTGGTCATGGATGACCAGTTTAAAAACACACACACACACACACATTAGGACCAAAACAAGATGTAAAAATAAAATTTCACAATTCCTACAGCAAACATTCAGCAATGCTGGGTGATATTTTCTTTGCAGTTTGATATCACCTTTAAGTCTTCAGTTCCTTGCTCCATTGTGCCTTCAGCTTCCTCGGTCCCGATTTCTGGAATTCCCTCCCTTACCCTCTTTGCACTCTAACCCTGAGTTCTTGACTATGTTGAATGTACTATGCAAATGCAAATTGTTGTTCTCCTTGTCCTTCAAAAATGAAACATATATTTCATGTGAAGTCAGCTTTAAAACTGTTACATCGTCTGTACCACTGTGGGGTTGACTTGACCCTTTGAGATTTTTAACTTTGTAAAACAGCCTCAATTTTACAACGGCGTGAAGGGATGGGTGGGGGTGTCGGAGTGCAGGTTGAGGGAGAGAACATGCCAGGGAAGGGCAAGAAGAATCTGTGATGCCCTCAGCATGAGGCTCGGGGTAACCAATATAGCCACGTCTCACCACCACACTGGCGAACAGGCTCTCACGAGCTGTCAAGGATGTAGCGCGAGCAGCAGTTTGCAGAAGAACAAGCAGAATGGATGAGCAAGGAACAGAAAGCTTCTGGAAGTTAACAGGGCATTAGTGATGAGAGTGTTGTGGGGAAAACAAGAGTGGTCAAAGCTATGGGCATTGTATTTGAAAGCATGAAGTTTTCAATAAATAAATTAATAGCCCAAGTGGATATTAATGGCTTTCTAAGAACTAAATATTATGGGATACTTGATTTGTAGAAGACTTAGTTAAATTGGAAAAGGTGGAGGGGTAGCCCTGACAGCAAATTATGGGATAAAGGTAACAGAGAGGAGGGACCTTAGCCTAGAAAATTTATCTGTAGAATCAGTTTGGATGAAGCTGTGGAACAGCAAGGGCAGAAACGATTGATGTGAGTAATTGATAAACCCCTATCTGCAGATGTAGTTTTAGAGAGAGTATAAATCAGTAAATAAGAAGTGTATATACTAATAAACATGAGAGACGTTTGTTGCTATACAGACTATGAAGTTCACATTTGCAGTAATAGAGTAGAAAATGAGTTCATTGACTGTATTAAGATAGTTTTGAGTTCAATATGCCAAGGAGCAAACTTGGGATCAGGATATTATATATTTAGGAATGTACAACAATAAAGAATTAATCAATAACCTTTTAGTAAAGGAGCCTCTGGACAAGGGTGATCATAACATAGTAAAATGTTAAGTTACATCTGAGATTGATTTAATTTGGACAGACACTAGGATCTTAGATCTAAACAAAGACATCTACCCAGGTGTGAGAAGTTACTTGGCCAAGATAAACCAGGAAACTATATTAAGTGCTATGGTTGTGGATAAGCATAGGCAAAACATGCAAGGTATTAATTCATAATTCACAACTACTATACATTCCTTGAGGAGTAAAAATTGCACAAGAAAAGTAGTCAAACTGTGGCTAACAAAATAAGTTAAATATCATGTTAGATTAAAGGGAGAGCCTTATACTAAAGCCTGAGAGTTTTAGCATTCATCAAGGGATAACTGACAAATCAATGAAGTAAAAGAAAGAACACCAATGTATACCAATGAGGGCCATAAAAACACATTGCAAAAGCTTCCATGTTCTAAAAGCTTCTGTAGGTATGTAAAAAAAGAGTTTAGTGTGGGTGTCTGGGAGGCAGAAAATAGGAAAAATCTTAATAGGGATTAAGGAAATGATAGATATTAATCAAGTACTTTTAACTTGTCTTCACAGTGAAAGACAAAAAAAACTGAAACAAATGGCGAACTAAGGGTCTAAGGAGAACGAGGAATCGAAAGAAAACAATTTTACTGAATAAGTAGTTCTGGAGAAATTAGTGGCACTCAAAACCATCAAACCGCATAGGCCTCAGGCCTATATCCTAATGTAGGTGGCTCGAAAGATAGTGGATGCATTAGAAACGGTGTTCTGGAATTCCTTAGATTCTGGAACATTCTACATGGATTGGAAAGTAATAAACAAAACCCTGCTATTCAGGAAAGGAGGGTGAAAGAACAGGGGGAGCTTTTAGGGCAGTCCATCGGGCATCAACAGGAGGGAAAATGTAGGAATCACTTAGAAAATCATAACAGGGTTCGACAGAACCAACACAGATTTACAGATGCTGTAGCTTCCAGGACTGTCACTGAGTTCATCTTCTCAGGAGGTCTTCCCTTCACAGTTTTCTACCTCAAAGACCCCAACCATACACAGCCTGCTTCTAGCTCCTTCCCAAAATCAACAAACAGGACTGCCTTGGCAAATTCATTGTTTCAGCTGCTTCTACAACCAATTAACTTATTTCTTCCCATCTTGACTCCATTTCTTCCTCCTTGTTCAGTCTCTTCTGACTACCGATTCTATTGATGCTTTATGTTGCTTCTTCAATTTCCAGTTTTCTGGCACAAGCCACCCTTCTGCTCACCATGGTTGTGTAATCCCTCTACATGTCCATCCCCCATCAGGATGGTCTGAAGGATGTTTGTAAAGAGACCCCACCATCCACTCTCCTCCTTCACCTGTCTGAACTTGTTCCCACTTAGAACAACTTTTCCTCTAACTCTCTCAATTTTACACGGTCAAAGGTGTGGCCATGGGTATTCACATGGGTCCCCGTTATAGCTGTCCCTTTGTCAGGTATGTGGATCATGCCTTGTTCCAGTCCTACTCGGGCTCCTAGCCCCAACTCCTTTCCTGGCACATCCGTGCTGCTTCTTGCTCTTGTATGAAATTGGAAAATTCACTAGTTTTGCTTCCAATTTCCATCTTTCTCTCATCTTTACCTGGTCAATCGCTGACCCTTCCCTTCCTTGACTTCACTGTTTCCATGCTTGGGACAGGCTGTCCACCAATATTCATTACAAACCTACTGACTCCCACAGTTACACTGACTACATTCCCTCATAAAGACTCCATTCCATGATTCCAACTTCTCCGTCTGTATCATCTTTGTTCTGATGATGCCAGCTTTCACAGAGGTGCCTTCAACATGCCCTCCTTTTCCCTCAATGAGGATTACCTCCACTCCAGGACTCTCAGCCATGTCTGTCCTCACCTTTCCCTTTCCTTCCTAGAACAATTATAGGGTTCCTTTTGTCTTCACTTTCCACCCCATCAGTCTCCACATTCAAAGGTTCACCCTCTGCCATTTCCAACACATCCAGCAACCTTGAAAACATATAACCCTCTCCTCCACCATCAGTATCCTGCAGGGGCCATTCCCCCTGTAACACCCTGGTGCACTCCTCCAGAGCTGACAAGGTTAACAAGCTCCAACTGATTGGGCACAGCAAGGAACAGTGCTTGGACCTGATCTATTTTCAATCGATATGAATGACTTCAATTAGGTGCTGTGTCCAGGTTGCAAGGAAGATACAAAACGATATGGACAGGTTAATTGATTGGCTAAAAGCATGGAAGATTGAATAGATGGAGATGTGTGAAATTATCTACTTTGGCAGAAAAGAACAGAAAGACAGAATATGTTTTAAATTGTGAGAGATTGTGAGATGTTTGAAATTATCTACTTTGGCAGAAAAAAACAGAAAAGCAGAATATGTTTTAAATTGTGAGAGACTGTGAGATGTTGATATTCAGAACCACATGGGTGTCCCTTTGTAGTAATGCAACATGAAAGTACAACAAGGAAAATAAATGGGATGTCAGCCTTTATTGCAAAGGGATGGGTCTGCATAGTTATGCAGGGCCATGATAAGACAAAACCTGGAATACTGTGTGCAGCTTTGGTCTCCTTACCTAAGGAAGGTCATATGTGCCCTAGAGGGAACACATTGAAGGCTCACTACACTGATTCCCAGGATGAGCAGATTGCCCTGTGAGGACAGACTGTGTAGACTAGGCCTATATTTCCTGAGGGCTAAAAGACTGAGAGGTGATATAATTGAAACATATAAAATTGTCGAAGGTTTGACAGGGTTGGTGCTGAGAAAATGTTTCCGCTGACTGGGGAATCTAAAACACAGGGTCATAGTTTCAGAACGAGAGGCGGGCCTTTACGACTGAAAGAAGGAGAAACTATAATCTTTACAGTTCTCTATAATGCAGAGCGGTGGTTGCTCATGCATTGAGTATATTCAACAGATAGTTTGATAGTATCCAAAACTATAAGGGAATCAAAGGAATATAAGGTAGGGTGGGGCTTATGTCGAAGATTAACCATGATTTTTGTGGAGTACTCTGAAAGAGCTGAACAACCTGCTCCCATTTCTTATGTTCCGAAAACTTGGGGGAAGCTCAGGGGAGGGTCGGAAAACTCATAGGACGGGGAAATAAGATTGAGGAGCTCAGACCCATGGTTTCATCATGGTAACAATTGACATCTGGCTCACAACAAAATCTGAATAACATTAAATACTGAAATTGTACCACTTCTACAACAGTCAGGTACAGTTGAAAACATGACACGTGGCTTCGAGACCCATATTATAAGAAGCCTGCATGTCAGCAAGCTCTGGTCAGTTTGCAATCGAGTAAAAGCTTTGGCCAAGACCCCCAGTTACAGATTCTACTAACTTTTTCTCATCATTTGTTGCAAAGAAACCAGCATTTCCTTGAATTAGCACAGTAAAAACAGAACATTAGTCAAGCAGGCAGCTCTCTGACTAGATGGTGAAAATAAATAATTTTACAAAGACTGCAGGGCACAATGAAGCTTTCAATTATAAAAGATATAATTTAAATTATAATATTTTGCCTGAACACTGACATGCATATGGAGTGTCGAACTATGCCATACTGATGCAAAAATGTATTAAAATGGATTCTTCATTTCAAGGAAAGTAAAGACTGAATATTAAAAGGAAATGGCAAAGACTATGATGAACTTCAATAAAATTGGAATTCAGCAGAATAAAGGGCAGTGGCTTCTGAGAATAAAGTGGTTCATTGAAGCTCTATTGCTGAAATTGTTATGTACAGCAAAGGATTTATTTGCTGAACACTAGCAGCATCAGTTAACAGCTTTCACAAAACCAGTGTTGAGTGAATTACTGATTGCTTATTTGCTTCACACCATGTGTGGTATTAAGTGCAAGCTGGCCAGATCCCTCTTGGTGTGTGCCATCCCACCAATACTCAACCACAATGTCAGTACTGGTGTCGCATTTGGCTTCAAACCGATTTTAAGCACTAGGAAATACGTGTCAGGATTCTGTTTCCATTGGCAACAGGATCAACAGCCACAGGATAATGATTCAAGATAATTAGCAGGACATCTTGTAGTGAAATGAGGACTTTTGGTCTGGAATGCACTTTCTGAACAGCTGGTGGAAGGAGATTGAGTTGTAACTTTTAAAGGGCATTGGATAAATACTTGAAAAGGAGAAACAAAATTGCGGGGTCAGAGCAGGTGAGTGGGAGTAATCAGATAGCTCTTCCAAAGAGCTGGCGCAGACAAGATGGCCCAATGGCCTCCTTTTGAACTGTTTCATTCTAATATTCCCACTGCCGCTGGGTAAGCAATGTGCAATGCTGGGAAGTGGATGTCAGACTCATAGTCATACAGCGTGGAAACAGACCCTTTGTTTGGCTTTCTAGGAAATGCTTGCGATCATGCTGCAAATGGAACTAACACTACGTTTTCCTTTTTGAACATTCTGCATCTAAAGGAGACACGATCAGTGACATCAACGTGAACACAATTCTGTTAATGAACCTGGGAAAAGTGATGCACCCACTGAGCCTTCATGCCACTGAATATTTCAGATACTTCTACAAGCATGAGATAGGGGAACACTACAATACTAAGCAGTGGGTGAAGGGGTGTTTGGAAAGGGACCAGGAAGGAGATTTAATGAGTGACCTTTTTTTGAAGGAGATAGAGAGTAGCTTTGTAAGAGAATTTTGTAAGTGAGGGGGTTGATCAGTGAGCAATGCCTTTTTCAATGGGAAGCAGCAGCAAAGAGATCATGCAGAAAGATGCATTTAAGATATATGTACACATTTGGAGAGAGAGAGAGTATGGAGATGAGGTTTATTTTATGAGGTTGTGGAATGAGAAAGAAAAACCTTGGGATATGAACCAGATTTTAAACTGCATCTTAGCTTCAAAATTGGAGTTGTTGAGAATTAGTTCCCCTGTGACCATCACCTGCTTTCAATCCTTGAACAAAAAGCACCCTTTACTCTTTGGGAGACTTCAATTTAAGTCTTTGTTATCCTTAGGGAGTTGTTGCAAGATCTGGGCACTTTGTTTGACGGTCATCAATGCTGCTGTCTCTGTTTGGGACATGTAAATGAGGTCAGCTCAATCACATCAGTGTGCAGATGAGCCTGTGGTCTGTTTACACATGCAACATACAACACTATTCAGCTCCAGCCAGATGGGCACCAAAGCACCTAAGTTTAAAGAGCCACTCTTCAACAACGATGGAGTTATGAGGTTCCCTTACATTTCACCATCACCATGTAGACATCAATGGTACAGATTGGTGGTTGTGGAAGGCGCTCTCCTTTTTCCAAGATGTCTGGTATTTCACGGGCTGGAATCCCATCGTATGGCTTCCCGCCAAAAGTCATCAACTCCCAAATCGTGACTCCTGCAAGGAAACGGACCAAAACAAAATCCATTTGTTACTCACTGTGCGTCTGAGCCCAAGAGCTGGATTCAGAAAGAGCAAGGGAAATCTGAGAACTGGAAAAGACAGCTGTCATCCAGCCGACAATCCACAAATCCTTGCTGCACACACTCAATGTTCACAGTCGAGAACCTACCATAGCTCCACACGTCACTTTGATGAGTGAACTTCCGATA
Organism: Rhincodon typus; assembly: GCF_021869965.1. Classification (NCBI taxonomy): domain Eukaryota; kingdom Metazoa; phylum Chordata; class Chondrichthyes; order Orectolobiformes; family Rhincodontidae; genus Rhincodon; species Rhincodon typus. The sequence goes on from NC_063338.1 coordinate 6,344,996, forward strand.
GTGAATACATTCCAAAGCCATCCACTTAATTGGCATCTGCAAGGACACGGTGAAAGATATTAGTGGAATCCTCATAAATGCTCCTATGTAACTAACACAGAAAGAAGTATTGGATGCTTTATTTCATTTATTCTGCATTGATTAAATCTATGTCTTTTCCTGCTAACTTTCTCCATTTCAACTCCCTCTGGGTCACTGTGATATGAGAAAGCCGGTTGAAAAAGATGGTTAATAAAAAGATCCTGGGCTTTATAAAGGGGAACACAGTAAAAAAGTTACGAAGAACATTCATAAAACAGTGCTTCAGCCTCAACTTGAGTCGTGTGTCCAATTTTAGGCAACACAATGGATGGAAGTGAAGGTATTAGCGGGGACACAGAAAAGATTCATGTGAAAGGTTCCAGATATATGGACCTTCAGTCATGAGGATAGACTGGAGAAGTTGAGAATAGTATACAAAAACAAAGTTGCTGGAGAAACTCAGCAGGTCTGGCAGCATCTGTGGAGGAGAAAACAGAGTTACCGTTTCGGGTCCGGTGACCCTTCCTCAGTTCTGTGGAAGGGTCATCGGACCGGAAACGTTAACTCTGCTTTCTCCTTCACAGATGCTGCCAGACCTGCT
>NC_063338.1:6346117-6358250 GCF_021869965.1 Rhincodon typus
GATTATGGAGAGATCGTTGGGACAAGTAATTAGATCAGCTATGAGCTTATTGAATGGTGAAGCAAAGTCAAGGGGCTGAGTGGCCTATTCTTGATTCTTAATTCGTATGTTTTTATGTCACAGATCCCAGTTTCCCATCGCTCTCCACCTCGAGCAGTGTCACTTCATTTATATTTCACTGGGCAGTCAATGAGAACTGATGCTTCGACTGAAGTTCAGTCCTTAGCCAGCATTCAGCCTTCAAGTGTGGTCTGTTGCTTTACTTCGTCTGGCCAGAATGTTTGGAGTGTCAGCGGTATGAGTGTGAACGTGATTGTTTTATCTGTTAGAGATGAATATGTGGGCTGGCTTCGGAGAATGATAACCGCCAGTCTCAAAGGTTAACTTGAGGCCCAAGGCTGGGGACTGAGCACTTTAGCTTCAACACAGTAGCAAAAGAGGAGGCAGCAAGAGAGGATGCAGGCTTAACAGCTGCAGTTCTGGGAGAACACGCAGTTTGGGGAACAGAATTAGACAGTAATGTTACATGGAAGTTCTGCGGTGGTTGCTTCGTGATTCAAAAAGTGGATTTTTTTTGTAAGATGGTCTTAACTGAGTAATAACAGAAATAAGTTAAAGTAAGGGCAAAGATAATAAAGCGAAGTAAGCAAAATCAGATAAGGAAAGTCATGAATCCTGCTTATCGTGGATGACCACATGTGAAGGAGGTGCTCCCGTGTTTTGGACAGTTCACTTTAGAGAAAAGAAGGTGGAGAGGAGATCTGACAGAGGTTTTCAAAACCATGAAGGGGCTGGATAGAATAGATAGGGAGAAGCTTTTCCCTCTTGTAAAAGGAACAAGAATGGGCATGGATTTAAAGTGATTTCAAATGAAACAAAAGGTGAGAAAAAGCTTTTTTACTCCATGAGTAGTTGGGCTATTGATGCATTATCTGGAAATATAATGGAGGCAGGTTCAATTGAGGCGTTCAAGAGGGCATTTGATAATTATTTGGATAGAAATAACATGCAAGGGTTTGGGGACAAAGCAGAGATTGGCTGAAGGTAATAATATTTGCCTGAAGAGCTAGTGTGGACACGATGAGCCGAATGGCCTACTTTTGTGCCGTAACTTGGTAAGGGTACGGGATCCAAGACAGGATTGTAGAGGAGAATACCGTAGTTCACAAAATACATGGGGATATAGCTGGCACTGGCATACAGAATGGGAAGTTTATAGGTGAAGTAGGAGTAAGTGAGAAAGAAATGAATTCCAAAACAGAGTTAACGTGTGTGTATTGTAAATGCATGGACTATAGTAAATAAGGAGTTACAGATGCAGATTGCCGTGTAGAAGTATGTTACTGCAATGAAAAAGGCGACCAAATCAAGGAAGGTCAAGATTGGGTGTTAAATTTTCTATGATTCTGTAGGATCTAAATGGAACAGTCCCTGTGTAACCTCTGATGTTGGAGGGCAGCCTATTCCTTTTTTACCTCGAAAATAAAACAAGAGGAAGAAGATCACAGCATGTACAGAGGCTCATATCTCATGTTGCTGAGTCTTTGATAGCACCAAAGTGCTATAATCGTCAATGGCCTATTTAAATGGGGGAACTTTTGGAGCTGCAGCTGTCAACAATTCTCCAAATCACTCAAATGATTGAGAATATATCTAACTAGAACTGAAACCTTGCTGCAATATCTGTAAACACTTTATTTCTGTACATGTTATGCTGAAAACATGAACCGATTAAAGTGAGGGCTAATTTCTATGTGGCAGGGAATGATGTACCTGGAGGAGAGACGGCTGGTTCATCGAGACTTGGCAGCAAGGAACGTCTTGGTAAAGTCACCGAATCACATTAAGATCACGGACTTCGGCTTGGCCAGGCTGCTGGATGTGGATGAGAAAGAGTACAATGCAGATGGTGGGAAGGTTGGTGTAATTGTTTGTCGCGGGATTAAGTAGAAATTACAGCACTGAAACAGGTCATCTGGGCCGCTGCCCCATCTCGATATTTATTTTCCCTTCCCTCTTTATCTCGCCCTTACTTGCTTATCTAACTTAATCTTAGCTGTAACTGTGCTAATCACCACCCCTACTCCTGTGGTGCTGGAACATAAGAGCAGGAGTGGGCCATTCAGCCCCTCAAGCCCGGTGCATCATTCTAGATCAAGGCCGATCGTGTACCTCAACAATGTCCCCGGTTTTCACTAATCTCTGGGTAAAGATTTCTCCTGAACTTCCTAATGGATTTATTACTGACTGGCTTAGGTTTATGAGCCCTTGTTTTGGACCTCCCCACCGCCCCCGGAAATTTTTTATTTCCATCTGTGCCACTATGCTGGGCTGCTGCACGTGAATTTCAGTTCAATATCCACGAGCAATTTATTCACATATCGATTATCTAATTACGATCTTTATCCATGCTACCTTCTGTTAATGTGTTATGTGTGTCTCATTTAAGAAGGAATCTTTAGTTGCTGGAGATAATGGCCCTCCCAAAAGCCATGTATTCAGCATAAATATATAGGAGCTTGACAGTGCTTGGTCAGCTTTTATCTCAAATTGGGCAAACTTTACTTCAGTTTCAAAGATCACCTTCAGCGAAATTATAGCAAACAACGGTACCTTTTGTGTTGCCTTTGTTGCTGACTGAGGCTCTTATTAAAGTGAAGGGCTATTTAAATTCTCACGTGCCTCCTCAGTTATTTATCTCAAAGATATCCCCATTGTGAGGGAGGCACTAATGTCATTCTTAACCTATAATTTTTTTTACTGCGCTGTAGGAGGGACGCTTCCTCTGCTGACTGAGCGGACTATCCTCTGTTCCCCATTTTACAGTAAAAATTTTCAAAACAACAGTTTTGCACTTTTATGAGAAATAACCTTCGAAGTAAATCACCGCATGCAAGAATTTACCAAATTTTTGCCCCTCCCAGCCTACGTTGTTTCTGATTCTAGCCCCTTTCACACCTTCAACTTCCCTTCTATCATTGACATTCAGATACCTCTAAGCAACTCTGCCTCTTTACCCGTCTGTCCTCATTTAAGGTGCTGCATGAAACTGAGTTCCTCTATCAAGCATTTTGGTTACCTTTCCTTCTATCTCTTTCTATGGCACCACAACAGACATTTGAAGCCAAATGCTTTGGGACTCTTTGACACATTAAGCGCACAATATAAATGGTATTGTTTCCCCTCTGTGACCCATCATTTCTCAAGTCGCAAAACATATACCTTTTTTCAAAAGCAGCAAAAACAGCGTCAGGCTGAATAGGATGCACTAGGATCATTCATTCCCTTGCTTTTCTCTTCTTACCTGCTTTGTCAGTCCCTCTGGACAAGGGGTCAAATCATCTCCCTTTTGTGTTCTTCCAAAAAGCAAGTCACTAGTAGCCCCATTCGTGGATTTATAATGTCATTTTCATACCTTGTGTGTTTGATTTTCCAAAGTATTCCCTTTACTTGCCTCCTTTTTAGCACTGACCATTGAAAGTTGGTTGTGGTGGAATCCACATCAGCTGGTAACATGCAGATCTCAGTGTGAAATTATTAATGTGGGTTAGACACCACACCACTGCTGTGAACTGTGATTGAATGTGTACCATTCCTGTGTCTGAGTTACATTTCCCACTTCAGACAAGGGACTGGATTTTATCTGCCTCTACCCCTGCTTGATGATCTGGAGAGTGCTTTCATTGAGTCAGATTCTCTGGCCTGTTGTCACAGTTGTAGGATTTGGCTTTGTGCAGATTGGTTAGTGTGCTTTCTATATTGCAACAGTGGCTATTCTTAAGAGTATCTCAATGGTTGTTATATGCTTTGAAACATTCTGTGTATTCATACATGCAATTTTAAGTACATGAGAAATCATATTACAAAGAAATAACTTCTAACATAATCCCCATCACTTGGAGCTAACCGGTGCTCAGCAGACAGAGTCTGTGTGTCTCTGGTATCCAGCAACGCTATGGGCAATGAGAGTTCTGGACTTTCATTTTAATTGGCCACTTTGATTAATGCAATTCATCACAGAATGGTGAGTTCCATCAGAAACATTCCAAACAGGCAGTTTTTAAAATTCACATTTGTCGATGACCATTTTACACCATGAAGAGACATCAGCAAGATCATTTACCAATTCCATTTTCTCCACCCTACTTGTTATGTCATCAATAATCTGTAATAAGTTTGTTAAACACAATCTCCCTTTTGTAAAAGCATAAAAGCATGTTAACACTGTCTTGCCATATATGATTTTGCCGTTGCATTTTTAAGATTGCTTAATGTTGCTGAGAAAAATATGTTGTGTTGAAGCTTTTCATCTTGCGCCTATCAGGCCAATTCACAAGAATACCAAAGTATGGGGAAAATAACATTACGCTGCATGACAAGAGAGTGCTGATTGGTTAGCAAGCGGACTCTTTGGGAGAGGCATTGCTGTAGCGAATGATGAGTGACAGTTAATCGCCAAGATCTGTTTAAATTATAACTAGGAAGCTTGCCTCTGATTGGCCAAGGCATTTTCCTGATAAATGAACCAGTGAATGGCTGTCACCTATTATGTCTTGTCCTAAAGAGTGCAGGATGAAAGCTTTCACAAAATGTTTTTTTTTTAATCAATACTTAGGTCTGTACTACAAGATGGCTACTTGCTTAATAATTGAATTCACCATTTTCTTAGCAGCTGATATCAGGCTAACTGCCCCTATTCCCCATTTTCTCTCTCCCTCCTTTCTTGTATAGTGGACTTAAATTTGCTCACTTCCAATCTGTTGGGGATTTCCTGTGGTGTAATCGTAGTGTCCCTACCTTTTGGGCTAAACGTTGCCTTCCATCTGCCTGGGAAGTGTGCTGTAACATGTCTAAACAGGTTTTTAAAAATATTTTTTCCAATCCTCTGGGACCATTTTAGGGAATATAGGGAATCTATATAATCTGTACAACATACAGAATCTTGCAAAATCAGAACCAATGTATCATGTCTCTGTAGATGCCTTTTCTTTCGAGCCCTTTGGAATTTGTTAGCGTCAACTCCCTTAAGCATCTTTAGTATGTTGCCTCTGTTGATCTTGTTTCTTATTGATGTCTTGGGTACTTTCTTTTCCAAGAAGAGAATTTGTGTCTTTTACCATGACGAGAGACATAAAGTATTTGTTTATTGTCTCTGTTATTTCCTCATTCCTTACGATGATTTCTCCTGTCTCTGCCTTTAAAAGAACAACGTTTACTTTAGCTACTCTCCTTTTCTATACACTTGTGAAAACTCCTACAATTTAACAATAGTTATATGTATTCCTGCATAGTTCATCTTTGTTCTACTTTTTCAGCTTTTATGAAATTTTTGGTAACTCTTTGCTGGTTTCTAAAAGCACCCCTAGTTCTTAGGTTTTATTGCTGTACTTCATGATATGTTAAGCTACTTCTTTTCATCAAATACTATCCTTATTTCCCAAGTAAGCCACAGATGAATCTTACTTGCTGATTTTTGTTTTTTGATGGGATATATTGTTATTGAAGATTTTGAACTATTTCTTTAACTGTTTCCCACTACTTATTTACTGCCGTATTTTTTGGTCTATCTACTCAGTCAACATTAGCCACCTTTTCCTTCGTACCTATGTAATTCATTCCATTTAAGTATATGATTCTTGCTTGGAACTTGACTATTTTGCTGTCAAAGCTAACATGGAATTCAATTGTATTGCATCACTTCTTCACAGAGGATCTTTTATTCTGCCATTATTAATTAAACCTGCTTCATATCACACTTCCAGGTCAAAATGAATTTTATCCCTAGTGGGTTCTACAATGTATTGTTCCAGAAAACTGTCGTCAAAGCGTTCTACAATCTCATCTTCCAGACTACCTTTGCCAATATGATTTGTCACAACTGCACAAAGATTAAAGTCCTCTGTAATTATTACATGGACTATGTTGCAAAATCCAGTAATTTCTGTCCCTGATTATTCTTGATCTCCATCCATACTAATGCTACCTACTAGTCTTCTGAGCCAGATTCCTTTCTCAGCACTATCCTTAAGTGGCCCTTTACTTTCTGGCCTGTATTCCATTCGGCCTGCCTTTTGGAAATGTGTCATCTGGAATATTTATTTTCCAACCTTGGTTATTTTATGAGCCTGGTGCTGTAATGCAATTAGATCTGAACCATTTATCTTAATTTCCAACATTAATTTACTTATTACCACTTCCTTTTTTTTGCTGTTACTCATTTGACTCTAACCTCTCAACATTCTTAGCAGATTATCATTCCTAGTTTTATTTATGTCCTTGGTCCCAGCGGTCTCATTCCAAATACATCTCTAGTCATGAGGAAATGTCTTTAATCCCAACTCTGAGCAGGCATTGCAACTTTCAGAAATCCTAGCAATCACTGCAGAGAACAGTATCTATCTCTTTGACTATGCTGCTCTCTCACACTACCACATTCCATTCAATCCCTTCACTTGGATGGCATCTTGCTCCATGATGCTATGGTCAGTCTGCCTGTCCACCATGCAGTCCCTGTTCGCATCGTCACTGGTGGCAAGTACCTCCAACAGTTAGACAAAGTCACTAGACGAGGTTCTCCATTGCAATGTCCTGGATACCCCGTACCTGCCTGACTCACAGTTATACCCTCCTGTCTTTGACCATTGACAAAATCTAAAGTGCTACTGAACCTAAAGGGTGTGGCTGCCTCCTGGAGCTGTGTCCAGGTAACTCTTGCCCTTCCCTGATTCCCCATAATGTCTACATTATTGTTGTAGACTCTGTTGTTCAGCTCTGAGCCAAAGCCTCTTGAGGTGGAAACACTCATACGTTCATGATCACAACGCTTTCCACAGACTCTGAAATATTGCAATTGCAGCACACCACCTTCACCCACTATGTCTGTCTAATCATTTCTATTTATTTAATTAGTTGACCTGTTGCTAATTGAAGAAAATTAGTAGTTTGCCTGTGGGTATCTCTGGATATCCATCAGAAAAAAAATCTGCATTTATGTATTACTGTTGATGGCCTTGAGATGTCCTGAAGTACTTTACAGCCAATGAGGAGATTTTATTGTAACATGGTCACTTTTATAATGCAGCCAATTTGCTCACAACAAGCTCCCACAAAAGGCAATGTCAGCAGACATCCCTGTCATTTATACCTTCTCACTCATCCAATATTGTCCAATATGTTTGCCACTAACCTCAAGTGGCAAATTGGGAATGCAGCACAAGTTAATTACATGCCTTATGAGCAAATTTCGAAAGGGAGTGATAGGTAGTCATTGAGCATCTGGTATTAATACTCATTTACACAGCATCTATGTATGAGCTTTAAATTTACTGGGCTTGTTGGTAAAGTTGTAAGGCAAAGAGCAGGGTGAAAGTGTTTTTAGTCTGCTCTATTTCCTTTGTTATTGAAGCAATAGTTGTTTGTTAATATGAAACACAGATATGAAGTACGCAAATGGTGTTAGTGGATATAAGGAAGTACCTATAACATTAGTGCCTGGGACTAATTCAGTATCCACTGTACCAACACATGTGTCTTGCCAGTGCTTTCTGTTATTCAGGATACTGAGGCCAATTGCAACATGATATTATTCCTCTAATTCAGGTCAGCTGTCTCAGCCAAACCAAGCATTTGGACCTGTAGCTGTTTGGTAAACCTACGTGCCTTGGGTGCTACACTAGGGAGACTGTCCCATTCCACACTTAAAATGAGCATTGGGCATAGCATTGTCCAGTTATCAACTGGACATTGTTTCCCAGTGAAGACAAAGGAATGAGGTCACAACTGTTCTTCCTGTTGTGTGGACATGACGAGACATGTCACGGGCTGATAGTTTAACCATCCAGTATTGACAGCTGGTATCTCCCATAAAATAGAATAATAAAGTCAGAGAAAACCAAAGCAGTATGTATTTCATAAAAAACAAGTTATATGTTCCAGTGATTTCAAGGCTGTTACACCATTTCAAGCTGCATGCGATGGTTATAAACTACTCAAAATGTACTCTTCTAGATAATCTCGACTGCACAATGAGGTTTCAATTTTATAATCACTCTCTGGCATCAGTTATTCTCTGCATAAAGGGACAACCATATTCAAATGCATTGCATTTCCGGAGAAAATGTATTTGTTAGAATATACACGTCTATCTAAATATGTATTTAAGTATTAGGTTGTAGTGTTCAGGTGAATCAAAGTCTTTAAAGCCATCTCGATGGTCATTCTCACTTCTTACATATTCATCAGCAGCTTTGTAACACCTTGCTTTATGACTGCATAGAATGTTTTTGGCGTTATTCTGCAAGGAATTATTGCTCTCCATTTTCAAGGTCATCACAGTGTTACTCAAGCTTTTACCAAGACAATTTCCCAGCAAATGGGACTTCAATGACTCTGAAACCTTCCAAAATCTTGAAATGGCTTCATCAAAGGTGCATTTGAAAGGGAGGCTAGATAGGTACATGAGAGAGAGAGAGGCATGGAAGCATATAATGAGAGGATGAAATGATTTGGATAGGAAGTGGTTCATATGGAGTATGAACACCAGTAAGGAACAGTTGGCCCTGATACACTACAGTAAAATGCTGTGAAAGGTAGCTTGAAAACATGCTTCAACTATTAAACTCCAATCTCAGCTGCTCATAACCTGCCTCGCAATAAGTCCTACTTGCCTAAATAACGTAGAGTTCTTTATCACAATGAAGCATCCATAGCTTTACTGAATTGTGCAGCAGGTTTGATGTTGCATAGCCTAGTCCTCCAGATGTTTCTTATATTCTTATAAATTCAATGCCTGCCATATACAACAGACAGCAATTAATCTGTTTTGTCTGCTGTTGGTTGAAAAGGGACGCAAAATAAGAACAGCAGGAGGACATTTAGCACCTCCAGTCTGTTCTGCCAGTCAATTAGATCAAGTCTGATCTGTATCTCCACTGTATTTACCCACCTTGATTCCGTTTGCCTTAATGTCCTTACCTAACAAAAATCTGTCAGTCGCAGTTTTGAATTGCTGGATTGGACACAAGGAGAACTTGTTGCTTTCCTTTTTTTCTCAAATTAACATCAATCTGAACATCAGAACAAAGAACAATACAGCACAGGAACAGGCCTTTTGGCTCTCCAAGCCTGCGCTGCCACTTTTTGCCTTTCTGTATCTCTCTATTCCCTTCCTATTCATGTATTTGCCCAGGTGCTCCTTAAATGCTACTATTATGTATGCTTCCACCACCTCCTCTGTCAATGTGTTCCAGGCACTCACTACCCTTTGTGTGAAAAACTGTCCTCGCATATCTCTTTTAAACTCATCCCCCTACACCTTAAACCTGTGTCCCCTAGTAATTGAACTCTCCACCCTAGGCAAAAGCCTCATACTTACCATACGATCTGTGCCATTAACAATCTTATAAACTTTTATCAGGTTGTCCCTCAAACTCCTAAAACAAACCCAGTCTATCCAACCTTTCTTCATAGCTAAAATCCCACACACCAGGCAATATCCTGGTTAACTTTTTCTGTACCCTCTCCAAAATATCCACATCCTTCTGGTAGTGTGGTGACGAGAACTGTATATAATATTCCAAGTGTAGCCTAACTGAAGTTCTATAAAGCTGCAGCATAACTTGCCTATCGTTATACTCAGAGCCCCTTCCAATGAAGGCAAACATGCCATAGGCCTTTTTAATTTCTTTATGGCTATCTGCACTGCCACCTTCAGTGATCTGTGGATCTGCACACCCAGATTTTTCTGCATATCAGTACTCTTAAGGGTTCTATCATTCACTGTAAAACTTCCAACTGAATTTAACCCTCCAAAGTGCATCACCCCACATTTGTCCGGATCAAACTCCATCTGCTATTTTTCTGCCCGTGCCTCCAACTGATCTATATCCTGTTGTATCCTCTGACAATCCTCCTCACTATCCACAACTCCACCAATCTCTGTATTGTCTGCAAACTTACTAGCTACGCCAGCTACATTTTCCTCCAAATCATTAATGTAGACTACGAACAGCAGAGGACCCAGCACTGAACCCTGTGGAAAACCACTAGTCACAACCCTCCATTCTGAAAGGCGTCCTTCCAGCCCGACCCTCTGCCTTCTATGACTAAGCCAGTTCTGTGTCCATCTTGCCAGCTCACCCCTGATACCATGTGACTTCAGCTCAATTCCCCATTCACAGCACTCCCGCTTGGTGTATTGGGTTTGTCAGGTTGGACTGCTTGCTGTCCTTGGTGAACCAGCAGCTTTTGTGTATGTCTAACTGCAGCAAGCAGTTTGTGAAGCTCCCAGAAACAGCAATGAGATAAAGGCCAGATCATCATTTCATTATTTGAGATATATGAGTTAAGAGATAAATGGGGCTTAGGGTGAACTCCCAACTCAAACTCACACAGCAGCAACCTGCCCACAGAAGTCCAGAAGCCACTCTATGGAAAATTCCTACGTGAGGAAACAGGTAGAGGCTTGAAATCAGGGAGACGTTCCTCCAAATAGCCCATGAAATTTTAAACAGAAGATTTCCAGGTACTTATTAAACCTGGGGAGAATGGAATGTATCTATTAGAGTTAAATTACGAAACAAACCATCAAAATAAGAAGTTGTCCCTTTCTTGCATTGGGGTCCCTGTTATAGTGAACAGCCAAGAAAATATTCACAGAGAATGTTAGAAAAGCCCTTTTCCTACCCCTCTGTCTCCCCAAACAGCCTCAGTGTGTTTATCCAGCAATTCACAAAATGGGAATTCCTGCAGTGGATTAACTGCTTTGGTCCTGCTAGATGAAGGCAGAGATAATCAGTCAGGGGTCCTGGTCACAATGATCCTCACCCACTGCTACAGTCATTGAAACAGTAGATGATTAAGCCCCTCGAGCCTGTTCCACTATTCAATGAGATCATGGCTCATCTTTGGCTTACCTCCATATACTTACCTTTAGACCCTATCTCTTAATACCTCAGCTTAACAAAAAAATCATCAGTCTCAGACTTAAAATTAACAATTGATCCAGCATCCACTGACATTTGTGGAAGGGAGTTCCAAACATCCACCACCCTTTGTGTGTAGAAGTGCTTCCCAATATCTCTCCTAAATGGCCTAGCCCTAAGTGCTGCTCTGTAGCTTGACGAGCAGCAAGGACGGGATTGGAAGTCAATGGCTGATTAACAAACCACCACTCACCATCTCAGTTCGGCCTTGAAAAATGGCCATTTCGCTGAATACAGCAAAAGACATGCTTAGGGTCATTAAATGGATGCACCTCAGAAGATGGCTGTTCAGCCCATTGTGTCTGTTCCAGTTCTCTGCAAAAGCAGTTCACCTAGTCCAAGTTCCCTGCCTTTTCCTGAAGTATGTTTCCTTCGAAAACAACAAATCCAATATCATTTTTAATGACTAGACTCTATCACTCACTCAGATGGTACTTTTGCTAATCCCTTACATCATAGAATCCCTACAGTGTGGGAGCAGGCCATTCTGACCCTCCCTCCACGCCCTAACCTAACCCTGTAACCCTGCATTTCCCATGGCTAATCCACCCAGCCTGCTCATCCCTGGACACTGTGGGCAATTTAGCACAGCCAAACCACCTAACCTGCACATCTTTGGACTGTGGGAAGAAATCTGAGTGCCCGGAGGAAACCTGCATAGACACAGGGAGAATGTGCCACACAGACAGTTGCCTGAAGCTGGAATCGAACCCAGGTCCCTGGCACTGTGAGACAGCAGTGCTAACCACTGGGCACCATATCCTTTGGTTCTCCAGCTTCCTGCCAATGAGAACAATTTCTCCCTATCTACTCTGCCCAACCCCACATGATTTTCAGCATCTTGATCAAATTTGCCCTTCAACCTTCTCCAGTCCAAGTACACTATTCTCAATAAAAACGGAAAGAACTGCGGATGCTGTAAATCACGAACAAAAACAAAGTTGCTGGAGAAACTCAGCAGGTCTGGCAGCATCTGTGGAGGAGAAAACAGAGTTACCGTTTCGGGTCCGGTGACCCTTCCTCAGTTCTGTGGAAGGGTCATCGGACCGGAAACGTTAACTCTGCTTTCTCCTTCACAGATGCTGCCAGACCTGCTGAGCTTTTCCTGCAACTTTGTTTTTGTTCCTGATTTACAGCATCCGCAGTTCTTT
>NC_063338.1:6358750-6374137 GCF_021869965.1 Rhincodon typus
GACAGAGGGTGGTGGTTGATGGGAAATGTTCATCCTGGAGTTCAGTTACTATTGGTGTACCTCAAGGATCTGTTTTGGGGCCACTGCTGTTTGTCATTTTTATAAATGACCTGGATGAGGGCGTAGAAGGATGGGTTAGTAAATTTGCGGATGACACCAAAGTCGGTGGAGTTGTGGATAGTGCAGAAGGATGTTGTAGGTTACAGAGAGACATAGATAAGCTGCAGAGCTGGGCTGAGAGGTGGCAAATGGAGTTTAATGCGGAAAAGTGTGAGGTGATTCACTTTGGAAGGAGTAACAGGAATACAGAGTACTGGGCTAATGGTAAGATTCTTGGTAGTGTGGATGAGCAGAAAGATCTCGGTGTCCATGTGCATAGATCACTGAAAGTTGCCACCCAGGTTGATAGCGTTGTTAAGAAGGCGTACAGTATGTTAGGTTTTATTGGTAGAGGGATTGAGTTTCGGAGCCATGAGGTCATGTTGCAGCTGTACAAAACTCTGGTGCGGCCGCACTTGGAGTATTGCGTACAGTTCTGGTCACCGCATTATAGGAAGGATGTGGAAGCATTGGAAAGGGTGCAGTGGAGATTTACCAGGATGTTGCCTGGTATGGAGGGAAGGTCTTATGAGGAAAGGCTGAGGGTTTTGAGGCTGTTTTCGTTAGAGAGAAGAAGGTTGAGAGGTGACTTGATAGAGACATACAGGGGATTAGAAAGGGTGGACAGTGGGAGCCTTTTTCCTCGGATGGTGATGGCTAGCACGAGGGGACATAGCTTTAAATTGAGGGGTGATAGATATAGGACAGATGTCAGAGGTAGGTTCTTTACTCAGAGAGTAGTAAGGGCATGGAATGCCCTGCCTGCAAAAATAGTAGACTCGCCCACTTTAAGGGCATTTAAATGGTCATTGGATAAACATATGGATGATAATGGAATAGTTTAGGTTAGATGGGCTTCAGATTGGTTTCACAGGTCGGCGCAACATCGAGGGCCGAAGGGCCTGTACTGCGCTGTAATGTTCTATGTTCTATGTTCTATGTTTCCCTCAGCTGGCACTGTTGTTTTCTCTAATGTTTTGGTGAGCATTCTACTTTCCTGATTCATTAGTGGGAGCATCAAAGAACAGTACTTTGCAGTTGCCATGATGTGTCTAGCCTTTAAACAACACCCAGTCTGCAATCTATTGTGTCAAAACAGTCAAACCCGCAAAGCTCACAAACATATCGAACTTTGGATCTTGGCAGGTAAGGCGCTCGTGATGTTCTCGATGGCATTTGAGACACAAACTGATGACAGGCAAGGAAAGCATTTCTGAAGTGCTTCTGTCAAGATGTTTATACATTATAATTTTCTCTTAAGTTTTACATGTGTTATAAATTGCATGTAACTAAACTGCACATTTAATGCAGCACGGTGGCTCAGTGGTTAGCACTGCTGCCTCACAGCACCAGGGACCCGGGTTCAATTCCACCCTCGGGCGACTGTCTGTGTGGAGTTTGCACATTCTCCCCATGTCTGCGTGGGATTCCTCCGGGTGCTCCGGTTTCCTCCCACAATCCAAAGACGTGCAGTCGAGGTGGATTGGCCATACTAAATTGCCTGTAGTGTTCAGGGATGTGTAGATTAGGTGGGTTATAGGTGGATGGGTCTGGGTGGGCTGCTCTGACGGTCAGTGTGGACTTGTTGGGCTGAAGGGCCTGTTTCCACACTGTAGGGGTTCTATGGACTTCTGCGAAAAAGTGCTGTATCTGTCAGGAGTGTGTAAAGTGACAGTGTAGAGAGAGCTTCATTTTCAGTTTGAAAGAGTAGAGGGTGCTTTTCTTCCACTTTAAAAAAGTCGAGGCAGCTTTACTCAGTATTTAACCTTGTGCTGTACCTGTTCTGGAAGGGTTTGATGGGACAGTGTAGAGAGAGTTTTATTCTGCATCTAACCCATGGTCTACCTGTCCTGGGAGTGTTTGATGGGGGGCAGTGTTGAAAGAGCTTTACTTTCAGTTTAAAAGAGTAGAAGAAGCTTTGCTCTGTACCTAATCACATGCTGACCCCTTTCCTGGGAGTGTTTAATAGGGACAGAGTCATGTGGCATTTATTTTCTGTTTAAAAGAGTAGAGGGGGTTTAAATGCGTTGAGAGCTTTACTGCGTATCTAACCCCTTGCTGTCCCTGTCTTGGGAGACTTTGATGCTGGCAGTGTCACGAGTGTCTCTGCACTTTCAGTTTAAAAGTGGAAAGGAAGTTTTGCTTTCAGTATAAAAGGGTAGAGGGAGCTTTACTTTTGGTTCAAAAGACTAGAGGGAACCTTACAATGTTTTTCACCTATGCTGTCCCTGCCCTAGGAGTGACTGATGGGGATGGTGTAGGGAGTGAGCTTTACTTTAAGTTTAAAAGACTAGACAGTACTTACTTGCAGTTTAAAAGAGTAGAGAAATCTTTACTCTGTATCTAACTCAGTTCTGTACCTGTCCTGGGAGTGTTTGATGGGTACTGTATAGAGGTACCTTTACTCTGTATCTATCCTTGTACTGTACCTGTTCTGGGAATGTTTGATTTGGACAAGTGTGGAGGAGGCTTTATAGAATCATAGTCATAGAGTCATAGTACAGAAACTGACCCTTTGGTCCAACTCGTCCATGTTGACCAGATGTCCTAAATAAATCTAGTCCCATTTGCCAGCATTTGGCCCATACCCCACCAAACCCTTCCTATTCATGTACCCATCCAGATGCTTAAATGTTGTAATTGTACCAGCCTCCACCACTTCCTCTGGCAGCTCATTCCATGCACACACCACCCTCTGCATGAAAAAGTTGCCCCTTAGGTCCCTTTTAAATCTTTCCCTTTTCACCTCAAACCTCTAGTTTTGGACTGCCCCACCCCCAGGAAAAGATCTTGTCTATTTACCCTATCCATGCCTGTCATTATTTTATAAATCTCTAAAAGGTCATCTCTTGACCTCCGATGCACCAGGGAAAATAGACCCAGCCTATTCAGCCTTTCCCTACAGCTCAAACCCTCAAGCACTGGCAATATCCTTGTAAATCTTTTCTGAACCCTTTCAAGTTTCACAACATCCTTCCTATTGTATGGAAACCAGAAGTGCATGCAGTATCCCAAAAGTGGCCTAACTGATGTCCTGTTCAGCCGCAACATGACCTCTTAACTCCTATGCCCAATGAACTGACCAATAAAGGCAAGCATATCAAACGCCTTCTTCACTATCCTCTCTACCTGCGACTCCAGTTTCAAGAAACTGTGAACCTGCCCTCCAAAGTCTCTTTGTTCAGCAACATTCCCCAGGACCTGACCATTAAGTGTGTAAGTCCTGCCCTGATTTGCCTTTTCAAAATGCAGCACCTCACATTTATCTAAATTAAACTCCATCTGCAACTCCTTGCCATTGGCATCTGATCAAGATCCCGTTGTAGTCTTAGCTAACCTTCTTCGCTGTCCACTACACTCCAATTTTAGCGTCGTCTGCAGACATACTAACCATACCTCTTATGTTCACATCCAAATCATTTATATAAATGACAAAAAACAGTGGACCCAGCACCGATGTTTGTGGCATACAGCTGGCCACAGGCCTCCAGTCTGAAAAGCAGCCCTCCACCATCACTCTCTGTCTTCTGCCTTTGAGATAGTCCTGTATCCAACTGGCTAGTTCTTCCTGTATTTCATGTGATCTAACCTTGCTAACCAGTCTACTGTGAGGAACCTTTTGAATGTCTTACTCAAGTCCATATAGATCATGCCCACCACTCAGCCCTCACCAATCCTCTTCGTTACTTCTTCAAAAAACTCAATCAAGTTAGTGAGACATGATTTCCGATGCACAAGGCCGTGTTGACTATTCCTAACCAATCCTTGCCTTTCCAAATACATGTAAATTCTGTCCCTCAGGATTCCCTCCAACAACTAGGCGACATTCTCGTGGTTTTTTCACTGGACTGCTAATCTAGAGACCCAGGTAATATTCCGGGGCCAGGTTCGAATCATGCCATGGCAAATAATAGAATTTGAATTCAATAAAAATCTGGAATTAGGAGTCTAATAGTGACCATGAGACCGTTGTCATTTGTCAGAGAAACCCATCTGATTCACTAATGCCCTTTAGGGAAGGAAACTGCTATCCTTGGTAGAAAAAAAACCAAAGTTAACATTTCAGGTCCAGTGACCCTTCCTCAGAATGGAAGGGTCACCGGATCCGAAATGTTAACTCTGATTTCTTTTCTTTGTAGATGATGCCAGATCTGCTGAGCTTTTCCAGCAACTTCTGTTTCTGTTCCTAATTTATAGCATCTGCAGTTATTTTGGTTTTTAAACTGCTATCCTTACCTGGTCTGACCTGCATGTGACTCCAGGCCCACAGCAATGTAGCTGACACTCAGATGACCTCTGGGCAGTTGGACTTGGAAAGTAAATGCTGGGCTAGCCAGCTTACAGCCTCATCCAGTGAATGAATTAAAATAAAGAAAAGTGGGACTCAAGTCAGATGAATCCCCTGCCAGCAAAGGTAGGACACACAGGGAAGGGCAGAGAGTATTCTTGTGACGGCTAGAAAAGGCTGGAAGGAGGTGCAGGAATAGGGCTTGGAATGACCCAAGAGTGATTGGAAAGCAAAATGATGATTTGGGGCAGCTTGGTGGCTCAGTGGTTAGCACTAGTGCCTCATAGCACCAGGGACCTGTTTTTCGATTCCAGCCTCACGCGACTGTTGACTGTCTGTGTGGAGTTTGCACGTTCTCCCCATGTCTGCATGGGTTTCCTCCAGGTGCTCCGGTTTCCTCCCACAGTCCAGAGATGCGCAGATTAGGTGGATTAGCCATGGGAAAATACAGGGATAGTTTTGGGGTTTAGGTGGGATGCTCTTTGGAGGGGCGGTGTGGACCTGATGGGCTGAGTAGCCTGCTCCCACACTGTACGAATTCTATGATCTATGATTCAATGAACTTACCCACCACTGATGTCAGGCTCACTGGTCTGCAGTTCCCTGGCTTCTCATTACTACTTTTCTTAAATCGAGGCACCACATTAGCCAACCTCCAGTCTTCTGGCACCTCACCTGTGGCTATCAATGGTACACATATCTCAGCAAGGGGCCCAGCAATTACTTCCCTAGCTTCCCACAGAGTTCTAGGGTACACCTGATCAGATCCTGAGGATTTATCTACCTTTATGCATTTTAAGCTGTCCAGCACCACCTCCTCTGTAACATGGACATTTTTCAAGAGGTCGCTATTTATTTCCCTGCGTTCTCTATCTTCCATATCCTTCTCCACATTAAACGGTGATGCAAAGTACTCATTTAGTATCTTCCCCATCTTCTGTGGTTCCACACAGAGGCAGCCTTGCTGATCTTTAAGGGACCCTGTTCTCTCTCTAGTTACCCTTCTGTCCCTCATGTATTTACAGAATCCCGTTGGCTTCTCCTTAACCCTGTTTGCCAAAGCTATCTCATGTCCCCTTTTTTGCCCTCCTGATTTCCTTCTTAAGTACACTGCTACTGCCTTTATACTCTTCTAGGGATTTGCTCGATCTCTGCTGTCTATACCTGACATATGTTTCCTCCTTATTCTTGACCAAAACCTCAATTTCTCTCGTCATACAGCATTCCCTACACTTACCAGCCTTGCCCTTCACCCTAACAGACACATACTGTCTCTGGACTCTCAGATATATCTCTTCTTTGAAGGCTTCCCATTTTCCTCCTGTCCCTTTACCCACAAACATCCGCTCCCAATCAACCTTTGAAAGCTCTTGCCGAATACCATCAAAATTGGTCTCTCTCCAATTTAGAAATTTAACTTTTAGATCTGGTCTGTCCTTTTCCATTACTATTTTAAACCATCAGAGTTATGGTCACTGGCCCCACAGTGCTCCCCCACTGACACCTCAGTTACCCGCCCTGCCCTATTTCCCTAAACATAGGTCAAGTTTTGCACCATCTCAGGCATGTACATCCACATACTGAATCAGAAAATTTTCTTGAACACACTTAACCAATTCCTCTCCATCCTAGCCCTGAACACTATGGCAGTCCCAGTTTATATTTGGAAAGTTAAAATCCCCTACTGTAACCACTGTATTATTCTTAGAGATAATTGAGATCTCCTTATAAATTTGTTTCTCAATTTCCTGCTGACTATTGGGGGTTTATAGTACAATCCCAGTAAGGTGATCATCCCTTTCTTATTTCTCAGTTCCACCCATGTAACTTCCCTGGACGTATTCCCAGGAATGCCTTGCTAAGTACAGCTGTAATGTTATCCCTAATTAAAAATGCCACTCGCCCTCCTCTCTTGTCCCCCGTCACCCCCTTTCTATCCTTCCTATACCGTCTATATCCTGGACCATTAAGCTGCCAGTCCTGTCCATCCCTGAGCCACTTCTCTATAATTGCTATGATATCCCAGTCCCATGTTCCCAACCATGCCCTGAGTTCATCTGTGTTACCTGTTAGGCCTCTTGCATTGAAATAAGTGCAGTTTATGTCCTACCTTGTTCTGTGCTTTGGCCCTGCCTGCCTTTGACTTGCTAGTTTTCCCAACTGTAGCAGTCTCAGACTGATGTCTTTGCTCACTATTTCCCAGGTTCCACTCCTGTGCCCACCCCTCCGACCCTTACTAGTTTAAATCCTCTGGAGTAGCTCGAGCATTTCTCCCCGCCAGTATGTTAGTCCCCTTCCAATTCAAGTGCAATCCGTCCTTCTTATACAGGTCACTTCTACCCCAGAAGAGATTCCAATATCCAAAAATGTGAATCCTTCTCCCCTGCACCAGCTCCTCAGCCATACGTTCACCTGCTCTATCCTCCTATTCATATCCTCACTAGATCGTGGCTCCGGGAGTAATCCAGATATTACTACCCTTGAAGACCTCCTTCCTAAATTCCTGCCTAACTTTCTGTATTCTCTCCTCAGAATCTCGTCCTTTTTTCTCCCTGTGTAATTAGTTCCAACGTGTACAGTGATCTCCTGCTGGTCCGTCTCCAAGATACCCTTGATCCTGGCACCAGGGAGGCAACACACCGTTCTGATGTCTCACTGACGGCCACAGAAACGTCTGTCTCTGCCTCTGACTAGAGAGTCCTCTATTATAATTGATCACTTGGAACCTGGCATACCCCTTGTTACATTAGAGCCAGCCTCGGTACCAGAAACCTGGCTGTCGGTGCTACATTCTGCTGAGAGTCCATCATCCCCTACATTTTTGAGATGCGGATAGCCACAGGAGATTCCAGCAAGACCTGCCTCCCTCTCCTACCTTACCTGGAGGTAACCCATCTACCTGGCTGTATCTTCGGTTTATTTCCCTTCCTGCAACTGCCAGCCATCACATCCCCTAGCTCCTGTAAATTCCACATTGCGGCTCCAATCAGTCCATGTGATTTGATAGGATTCACAACCAAACACACTTCCTGCAGACATCATCAACAGAGAAACACTCCTTAATCTCCCACATCCGACAGGAAGTGCACATCACTCTTCTGAAGGCCATCTTAGCACCTTAACAATCTACAGACCCAGAAAATAGCACAGTCTTACTGCTCTAAACACACTGCTCTAGGCTAACTTAACACCTATGTTTTTATATTTTTAATGTTTATTCACGAGGCAGATCTCAATAAAAACATATAATCGAAAAAGAACCTATCTACTCACTATTGTAGATTCACAAAAGAAAAGTAAGGTTACACTTTAAAACTAACCACTTAGCTGCTTCCCTTCTGTGAGCTTCCCCACATAGGTTTCTCCAAGGTCAGCTGCGAATTTCGCTGTTTGTTTATTTTTCTTAGATGTTCTCCGATGTCCAGAGATACTTGGAATCAAACAGCACCGTAAGTCAGCTGTGCAGATTCACTGCTGGGTTAGGCAGCTGTGCAGGTTTATTTCTCCATTTTATTCACTTCCCATGTGGTCACTGACTTTGTCTCTCACCCTCCTGTTTAAAGTGCCATTGTTTTGATCTTTTCTCCCCCAACATTCCAAAACAATGCAACAACTTATAAAGCAGTAATTACTGCTTCTATAATTTGAGGAAATCAGCTCCAACACTGAAAATACCTCAAAAAAAGGAACAGCTCTAACAGCCACAACTTTTCCCCATCCTCCATCTTGGTAGAGCAGAGGTAGCTTTTCCAGTTTAAAAGAGTGGAGAAAGCTTCACTCTGTAGTTAATCCCATGCTGTACCTGCCCTTGGGGCATTTGATGGGGACAGCATGGAGGGAGGTTTACTCTTTATCTAACCCTGTACCATACCTGTCCCGGGAGTCTTTAATGGTGACAATGTAAAGAGAGCTTTATTCTGTATCTAACCCCATACTGTAGCTATCCTGTAAATGTTTGATAGGGGCAGTGCAGAGGAAGCTTTACACTGTATTTAACTTACGTTGTACTGGTACTGGGAGCATTTGATGGGGATAGTGCAGAGGGAGATTTACTTTGTATTTCACCCTGTACTGTATATGCCCTGGGAGTGTCTGATTTAGGATGTGTAGCGGGGCAGTATTTTGCTTGTGGTGTGCACAATCGGGGAATATTGATATACAATGTTTCCCTGATTTAAGAAGTGTTCTATTACCCTACATCAACATCCCTCACCTTAATGAAACCAAGTAACAAACTATTTTGAAAAAAGAATAAGAAAGATGGTAAAAGGAACAGCGGATGTTGAATTTTGGTTACTGAAAGATTTATGAGTGTGTCGCGACTAACTCAGCCTCTATTGGGTTGTCTGCTTCAGAATAAAGCCTGGGGCTTTCTGATGATGTTCACATTAGAACAATGCCCTGCAATAAACTGAAAGAGGAACGTGCCCCACAGTCAGGATATGCAGCTAATTAAAATAAACGGTTAATAAATAAACACAATAAAGAAAACTCATTCAGATACAACCTGGAGGCAATTGTTGTGGAACAGATCCACTGCAAACTAATGGCATTTTAAGTTATCAAAGAATGCAAGTAAATATGTTGAGTGGCGTTTCGGAAGTCAATTGATGAGGAAAAGGCAGTAGCTGTCAGCTGCAGTATTAATTATATCATTTTCCTTTTCTCTCCAGTAATTTGGTGCCAGCATAGAGTGGCCCTGGAGAGCACTATTACTCAGGCTGCTATAATGACTGCACTCCTGTAATCACTGTTCTTATTAAGTAACTGGAAAACCTGCCAACTTTCATTTTGGTTGTTGCACCTCAGCCAAGCTAACCCCCTTTTACCTTCAGTCACTCACAGACAAACATGTAAAACAGAGAACAAAACTGCTTTGGGCACAATTGTGATCCAGAAACAAATTGCATCGAAGATTATGCTGGTTTTGGAAAGTGTTCTTTGTCCCCCACAAGTTTCTGTTCAAACTCATTAAAAATTTGAAAATTATCTTTAAGAATGATAGCTTGGTGCAGTTTAATGAATACATTATCATTCCACCACCTAAATCGATACCAAAAGACTTGAAAATTACATTTAAAGATTATGTACAGCATCGCTTGCTAGCTATGTTGGGGTACAGTGGTCAATTTCTTTGTAATCTTATTTTACAATTAAATTGTGAAGCTTTTAGCTTCTGCCCCATGGGGATTTTTTTGTGCCCAAAAGCTCTAGCTTAACTTTTGAGCTTTCCTGTAAAACTTCCAAATCAGCATACTTCTTGCAGAAATACCGAATGGAGGTTGCATTCATTTCTGAGGATATGGCTAGTATCCATGTATTTCTAAAACCTGTGCAACAGATTGCAGAAACTCAAGATGCACTGCAGGCATTTTGCAATTAAATTGCACAATCTGTTGCAATGGTTGCACTGATATTGGACAAATATTGCTAAAAAAGAAAGCCAACACAAGCACACAGAACTCTTCATATTATCACAAGAATATTGCCCGAGTCTTTGTGTGGAAATATATGTGTGCAACATGGAAACATCCTAGTTAGCCCAAACACTTCATTACCCTCATTACAAGCAACTTGGCCTAATTGCAGTTCCCCATTCCCCTTATTCACCAATCCTAACTTAATTTTAATTGGTCAAATCATTTCTGCCTCAGCCATGATCCTTGTGAATGGATTCCGCAGATCACATCTCTGACTGTTCAAAAAAAAGTTTTTTTTTTCCCTTTTATTGAACTCTTTTCCATTTCATCCTGTATCTCTAGTGGTGTCGGTTAGCTCATCTGGCTGGCAAATGCAGAGTGATGCCAACAGTATGTGTTCAACTCCTACACCGGCTGAGGTTACCATTTCTCAGTCTCACCCCTCGCCCTAGGCCTGGTGACGCTCAAGTTAAATCACCACCAGTCGGCTCTTGTTAATGAGGGATCAGCACTATGATCTGGTAGGACTATGGTGACTTTACATATGTATGGCCCCTCAGGCTTGACCCTTTGTCCTCAGCAGCATCCTTGTTAATCTACATCATGTCAGTGCTCAGGCTCCACCATCCATCCTGCAGTCTGAATGCACAGTGCCTCAGCTGATCGAAGTTTCATAAAGCCTCATCTTGTCCTTTATATTACAATACTCGTGATAAAACCTATTCATGTCCCCACACTGTAGGCTCACCCACAAAAAGTAGCTCCACATCTACCCAATTGAATCCACCATAATTGCAAGGATCTCTTTTCCAAAATAAGGTACAGCACCTTGCTCAGAATTTTCTGGCAGTTGCACTTTCTCAATTGTGGCAATATCCTGGCAAATCTTTCATGGTCTTTCATCAATGTGCAGTATCCTTAATGTCACGTGGGGAATATAATTTGCTGCAGTGTTCCTGACTGTATCACATTACTTTTCCACTGGCTTGAATTTCTGCATTCAATCCCTTTGTGTGTAGTGGCCTAGACATAGAGTAACAATGTGATACAGCATAGAAACAGGCCATTCAGCCCACCATGTCAATGCTGATCAACAAACACCAAACTATACTAATCCTATTTACCTGCACTTGGTCCATAGCCTATTATGCCCTGGCATTTTAAGTGCTCATCCAGATGTTTATTAAATATTGTGAGACTACCTGCCTTCATCTCTCTCTCAGGCAGCACATTTCATATTTCTTAAATTTATTTTCCTCAAATCCCCTCCAAATCACTTACTGTTCACCTTAAACTTATGCCATCTGGTCTGAGACACATTTGGGATGGGAAAAATATTCCCATAATCTTCCCTGTCTGTGCCTCTCATAATTTTGTGTTCCGCAATCAAACTGCCCCTCCACACACCGCCCCCCACTCCGCCCCAGCTCCTCTGCTCCAGGGAAAACAAACCTGGGACGTTCTAGTCTCTCCTCATTATTAAGATTTTCCAAACCTGGTGAATATTCTGGTGAATCTGCTCTGTACCCTCTCCAGTACAGTCACATCCTTACGATATTGTAGCACCCAGAACTGCACACAGTATTCCATCTATGGCCTAACCAATGCTCTATAAAGTTGTAACAAAATCTCCTTGCAAATGTATTCTGTGCTCTGATTAATGCAGGCAAGCGTCCCACATGTCTTTGTCACTACCTGTCTACCTGTGCTGACACCTTCAGGGATCTGTGGACTAGCACACTGAGATCCCTTTGTTCCTCAGCACTCCTTAAGGACCTATTATTCATTGTATCAACCTTTCACTTACTTAGCCTCCCAAAATGCCTTTTATGAAGCACCCTGTTGAAGATCATCGAAAAAGCCATGTGTAACTGTAATGCCCTTGTTATTTAAAACTTTGATCATTAATTGTACACAATGTTTGAACAAATGTTTGCTGTTACTTGTTGCAAGTAACATATTCTCCAGGTATTTTTGCCACTGTTGGATCTAAGTGTGTTCAATACACGGCAATCCACCTTTTGCACTTACGAGTAGACCATAATATTCCAGTTGATGGACATTCTCTTCAAGCAGTGATTCCCATTTGATATGAGTTCCCTTGGCCAAACCCACATCCAGGTCAGAGAGAGGGTCATCCCAGGCCAAAATCACGTCCACACCAGGTCAAGACCGCATCCAGGTCAATGGGGATCAGGGAAAACCACATTCAGGTGAGGGAGGTCACACCACATTGAAATCAGATTAACTCAGGCAAGGTCTTGCCATACCACTACCAGATTACATCTGTTATAGCCACACCAGGATGAGATCGCATTAAGTGAGTAAGGGTCACAGAACTCTGAGGCCTCATCCCGATCAGGGAGAGTCAGAATATGCTGAATTAAAAACTGAAAGAACTGTGGATGCTGTAAATCAGAAGCAAAAACAGAAGTTGCTGGAAAAGCTCAGCAGGTCTGGCAGTATCTGTGAAGAGAAATCAGAGTTAACATTTCAGGTCCGGTGACCCTCCCTCAGACCCCTCCCTTCTGAGGAATGGTCACCAGACCTGAAACGTTAACTCTGATTTCTCTTCACAACGCTGCCAGACCTGCTGAGGTTTTCCGGCAAGTTCTGTTTATGTTCACAGTAGGCTGAGATTGTACCAGCTATTCCAAGAGTTTCTGCACTTAGAACAAGCTGGATCGGCCTCTGAGATGACAGCGAAAGTGTACAAGACTCACTCCAGGAAGCATGCAGGTCATTAGAAGGACAGTGGCTGGAACTGCAGAGTAAATACCCAAAGAGTAGGTCTCCGTCGAAAGGAAACTGCATTGAGACTGTTTCTTACAAGATGATATCTGCTTCAGTTTTGCTTCTTTAATATCTTGTATTAAATTAATATTTTGTAGCCGTACAGAAAAAAGTAATCCCCCAGGCTTTCTTTCTCCATTAAAATGTCAATCTTTATTCTCCTCTTTGACTGTAGATTGTGATGCATTACATAAGTATCCAACAGCAGGTTCCGATGATACTAAATACCGTGTAAATCTCAGAACAGGCCATCTTCATAGTGTTCCAGTTTGTTTTGCAGTTCTCTCCTCCCTTCAATATCCTCCCCAATCATCTCCTCTGTACTCATCCTGTTTTGTTGCAGTACAGTTGAAGATTTTGTAAACTTCTACTGCCTCAGCCAGTGCAGGAGACACTGACCTATGTAGGATACTGTGAAGGAACCCAGCCTTGTCAGTTCAGATGTAAATGATTCTAGGGGCGAGAGATTCAATTATGTAGATAACAGGGAAGAGTTAGTTGCTCCCCTTCAAGAAGAAAAGAATGGGAGGAGATATGAATGAGATATTCAAAATACTCAAGGGGTCTGTACTGAGTAGATAGAGAGAAACTGAGCCCATTGGCAGAAGAGTGAAGAAATATAGGATTTAATGTATTTGGCAAAAAATTTAAGGAAGAGCTTTTTTTTAAATGGCGAGTTATTCAGGTCTGGAATGTACTGCCTGAGAGCCTGATCAAGGCAGATTGAATTGTTGCTTCCAAAAGTGAATTGGATGAACCTCTGAAGTTAGAGACATATGGTAGGTTTGTGGTGTGGTGGAGTAGTTAAGTTACTCTTGCAGGGAATCAGCATGGACACAATGGATCAAATGGCTTCTGACTGCATTGTAACCATTCCACAGGGAGAGGCAGGGGCATTTTTCGGACTGCAGGAAGAGAATTTGAAAATAGAGCCATTGCTGGATTGGGAGCCATGATACATCACTGGACAGAGGGGTGATGGATTGGGAGCCACTGTACATCACCAGACACAGGGGTGATTGGTGAATGGGATTTGATGTGAGTTTGGATATGCATGGAAGAGCTATGGAATAGCTAAAGGTTTCAAAGGATCCTGGAAGTATGGTTGTGGTCTTATGATTTGATCCACGCCTGCAATTTTCTCACATGTCAAGATGTTCGATTCTGAGAAACGACTCTGGAAGTGAGTGATGTTAAAAGCAGCATTGTGTATATTTAGCAACACAATCTGTGCCTACCTTTTCCCAGACATCTTAAGCTTCCCAGCGCCAGGGGAGGCATATTTCGAGATGTTAAGAGGACAATGCATTTCGAAGGCTCAAAACTTATAAAAGCCTTATGATCAGCTGAAGTGTGGCATTTGCTTTTCACACTGCATAGCAACAGAACATATCAACTACGTGAACGTTCTGCTGGCTAAATAATTCCAAGGCCCACTTGAGAGACCTTGACAAATTCACCATCGCTCAGGAGGTCAATACAGGAATAGAAATGGGGCTTCAGCTTACTGTGACTGCCTTTGTAAAGACTGGAAAACAAGCAATCGGTGCACAATGTGAAGAATGTGCACTGAGTGGACAGTTGTGAGCACAGGTGACATTACCATGTGGAAACTCTGGAACGTTTTTGCAGCCCACAGCCTTTGCTTTTCACAATAGACTGTTTGCCATTCCCAATAAGCTGCAGCATTGGGAGAGAGCAGCAAAGAGATCAATAAGTGGACAAGCGGGTGCCAAGTTTCATTCCTTGCCATTTTGCCAGTTCAGTGATATTAGGCAACTGAAAATCTCGATTTGTGCTCATTGTCCCTCTGCCTGCTCAGTTGTGACCTTACTGTCAGGCAAAGGCATGTGCAAATAACCAACCATGTTAGAGGTAGTATCCTGAGTGGAGCCTTGGGTAGTAACACTTGTTGCTGAGTTGATGTCATCTGCTCCAGAGAGAACTGGGCAAAGTCATGGCTCCCCTGTCTCTTGACAAAATTGACTGCAACCAAGTGATTTTGCTCCTTCCCCTCTCCAGTATCTCACTGGAACCCCATCTCTTGTTCCGTTCATTGTCCTTTTAGCTCTACAGCAGGAGAAGCTCTTCAATTAGTCATTCCTTACGGTTCAAATTAGCTAGATACTGACTTCATTAGCTTCCCCAAGTCAGATCATTCCAGTCAGTTTTCAGCATCAGTGTTCTGCATTTAGAACACCAGATTGCGCCACTCTCTCTCCTTGATGTGTGCACCAGTGAACGTTATCTTTCTGATCCAGCACCAGCTAAAATAAAACAAACAACCATGGATGCTCGAGACAAAATCCGAAAATGCTGGAGCAACTCAGCAGGTCTGGCAGTGGAGAGTAAAACAGGGTTAATGTTTCAAGTCCAGTGACTCTTCTCCAGAACAGTTCTGCCAGACTTGAAATTCCTAATTTCTGTTTTTATTTCTTCCAGAACGAGCTGTTAACTAGCATCAGCATCAACCAATGCTACAGATGTTAGCTCAGCCAGTGGGTTGGTCCAGGCTGGGTCTGGCATGGTTTAAAGGATGTAGTCAATTGAATTTATAGGTACATGGCCAGATGTTCCCCCTTTGACCTGTTCTCTTCCTTTTCCTTTGAATTTAAGATTCCATTCTGGTTTGGCCTCAACTTGCTATTTCTCTCCTCCATGCAAAAGTTTCTTTCTACACTCTCCCACAAAACATACGAATTAAGAATCAAGAATAGGCCACTCAGCCCCTTGACTTTGCTTCACCATTCAATGAGCTCATAGCTGATCTAATTACTTGTCCCAACG
>NC_063338.1:6374637-6387696 GCF_021869965.1 Rhincodon typus
AGCTGGATGAACACAGCAGGCCAAGCAGCATCAGAGGGGCAGGAAAGCTGACGTTTCGGGCCTAGACTCTTCAGAAAGAAGAAGGGTCCAGACCCGAAACATCAGCTTTTCTGCCCCTCTGATGCTGCTTGGCCTGCTGAGTTCATCCAGCTGTACACCTCGGTATATCACATAATAATACCCGTCGCCTTTAATTTGCCCATCGTCTTTAACATCTTCACCACTGTGATGGACACTTTGCAAGAGGAGATGGCATACTGGTGCTGTCACTAGACAAAATTTGACTTCAGTTAATAATTTTAAAAACTTGGAATTAAGTAAAGAAACTGGAATAAATGTTTTAAAATCTGGAATATAAAAAAAAGCTTGTCCACTGGTGACCATGACTTTATCGAATGTCTTAAAAATACTCCATCTGGTTCACGGATGTTCTTTATGGAGGGAAATATGCCACCTTTAGCTGGTCTACATGTGGCTCCAGGCTCACAGCAATGTGGTTACCTCCAAAAGGGCCTAGAAAACTACTCAGTTGAATCTAACCATTACAAATTCTGATAAAGGGAATGAAACCAGACCCACAATCCAGCACTGACCTAGGTACTAGAAATGACGACGAAACACACAGGCCTGTCAACCCTGTAGAGCCTTCCTGATTAATGTACAACATTGGGACAGTCGTCTCATAGACCAGTCAAGTCACAGCCTCACATCGTCATACTCACGGAATCATACTTTACAGACAATGTCCCAGACACCACCATCACCATCACTGGATACGGCCTGTCCCACTGGCAGGACAGACCAGCAGAGGTGGCAGCACAGTCGTATACAGTCAGAAGGGAGTTATGCTGTGGGTCTTCAAACATGGGGAAGGAAACTACCTGCTAATTACCATGTACCATCTTCCCTCAGCTGATGAATCAGTACTCCTTCACATTGAACAACACTTGGAGGAAGCACTGAGGGTGGCAAGGGTGCAAAATATAGTCTGGTGTGGGGGATTTCAATGTCCACCATCAAGAGTGAATCCACCACCAAGACTGGCTCAGCAGCAGCACTATTGCTCAAGTCAGTCTCATTTGAAAGGACACAGCTAGTAGACTGGGTCTGCAGCAAATGATGAGCGGGAAAAATAAACGACCTCATCCTGACCAACCCTACCTGCGGCAGATGCATCTGACCATGACAGTATTGGTAAGAGTGCCCACTGCGCAGTCCTTTTGGAGACAAAGTTACACCTTCACATTCATGTTGTGTGGCACTATCACTGCGCTAAATGGGACAGACTTCAAACAGACCTAGGACTCAAGGCTGGGCATCCATGAGGCGCTGTGGGCCGTCAACAGCAGCAGAATTGTACTCCAACACAATCAGTAAATTCATGGCCTGGCATGCCCCTCACTCAACCATTACCATTAAGCCAGTGGATCAATACTGGTTCAATGCAGAGTTCAGGAGGGCATGCCAGGAACAGTATCAGGCATACCTGAAAATGAGGCTTCAACCTGGTGAAACTACAAACAGGACTACTAGCATGTCAAAAAGCATAAGCAGCAAGTGACAGACAGAGCTAAGCGATCAGATCTAAGCTCTGCAGTCCTGCCACGTTCAGTCGTGAATGGTGATGGACAATTAAACAACTCACTGCAGGAGGAGGAGCCTCCACTATAGCCCCATCCTCAACGATTGAAGCACCCAGCACATCAGTGCAAAAGATAAGTGTGAAGCATTCACAGCGATGTTCAGCCAGAAGTGCCAGGTGGATGATTCATCTCTGCCTCCTCTAGAGGTCCCTAGCATCATAGATGCCAAACTTTAGCGAATTTGATTCAGTCCACATGGTATCCAACAAACAGTTGGAGGCACTGGATCCTGAAAATGTGACAGGCTCTGACAACACTCTGGCAATAGTACTGCAGACTTGTGTTCCAAAACTTGCTGCTTCCCCAGCCAAGCTGTTCCAGTACAGTTACAACACTGGTATCAATACAGCAGTGAAAAATTGCCCAAGTATGATCTGTACACAAAAAGCAGGACAAATCCAACCTGGCCAATTACCACCCATCAGTTTACTCTCGGTCATCAGGAAAGTGATGGAAGGTGTCATTAGCAGTGCTGTCAAGCAGCACGTGCTCAGTAATAAGCTGCTCTGTACCACCCAGTTTGGATTTCTGACTTCAGCACAGCCTTGGTTCAAACATGGACAACAGTTAAAATCAAGAAGAAAAGTGATGGTGACTGCCCAGAACATCAAGGCAGAATTGAACTGAATGTTCGAGCCTGAGCAGAACTGGAGTCACTGGGGATCAGGAAAGAAACTCTCTGCTGTTGGAGTTAGACCTGGCCCATAGGAAGATGGTTGTGGGTGTTGGAGGTCAGTCATCTCAGCTCCAGGACACTTCTGCAGGAGTTCCTCAGGCGAGTGTCCTAGATTCACTCATCTCCAGCTGCTTCATCAATGACCTTCTCTCCATCAGAAAGGTCAGAAGTGCGGATGTTCACTGGTGACTGCACAATGTTCAGCACAATTTTTCCCACTTTTTTCACAATTACTTAGACTACACATGGGACAGCGAAGTTCTGCCCAGCTGTTTTGAAACACACTTCCCCTTTAATGCATGCAGCATTTTATAAGCTTTGTTTGCACTTGGCTTTATAAAAACACAGATGCACACATAAACAGTACATATCCTCTTAGATGAACAACAAGCCACCGTCTTGAAGACTTGTTAAGAAGATGCTAAGGATACAGTTCACTATAAGCCTATAAATATGGAATGTACAAAATATGAGCAGGAGTAGACCATTTGGCTCCTTCAGCTTGCTCTGCCATTCAGTAAACTCATGACTGACCTGAATGTTCCAAATTCACATTCCCGCCGACCCCTCACCCCGCAACACCCATTCCTCGACTTCCCTGCTTAACAAGAATCTATCCACCGCTATCTTGAAAGTATTCAATTGCCCCACCTTCACTGCCTTCAAAGGCAGAGAGTTCCAAAGTTGCAGAACAATTTGAGGGGAATATTTATCCTCACTTCTGTCCTGAAAGGGTGACCTCTAATTTTAAAAGTTTCCGCTTAGCTCTGGGGAGCTCATCCGCAAGAGGAAACATCTTTTCTACGTCCACCTTGTCAAGACCATTCAGGGTCTCACTTCAATCAGGTCACTGCTCACTCTTCTAAACTCCAGGTGAAACAAGCCCAGACTGTCCAAACATTGAAGCCCCACCAAGGACACCTGCGTGGCTCCGCTCATTAAATGGGGAGGAAAAAAAACGTTGGCAAATGGAGTATAATGTGGGAAATTCTGAAGTTGTTCATTTTGGAGGGGAGATCAAAGAACGGGGCATTATTTATATGGAGAAAAACTGCAGAAAGCTGCAACACAAAGGGACTTGGGAGTAACTGTGCAAGAGACACAGAAAGCTAGCACATAGGTGCAGCAAATAATCAGGAAGGCTAATGGAATTGTCCCTTATTTCAAGGAGGTTGGAGTATAAGAGTACAGACATCTTACCACAACTACACAATACTGGTGACAACACGTCTGAAGTATTGTGAGCAGTTTTGGTGCCCGTCCTTGAGGAGGAATTTCCTCTCTCAGACTTGAGAGTTTTTGGAACTCCTTTTCACAAATAAAGTCTTAATTCCTTCCTTTTGATTAGCCTTTCCATAATTCTCCATCATTCTTTATATTCTGACTAATTATCTGACGTGCCATTCACCTTTGCACAGATATACGCTTTTTCCTTAAGTGTGATGCTTTCCCTAACTTCTTCAGTTAACCACAGAAGGTGGAACCTCACTTTAGATGTTTCTTTATAGTAAAACATACTTATTCTGAAATATCCCCCCTAAATGTCTGCCACTGAATCTCCATTAATCTATCCTTTAACCTAGTATCCCAGTTCACTTCAGTTAGCTTAGCTTAGCCCAAATAGTCACAGACTCAATCCTCTCCCTTTCAAACAGGATGTAACATTCAATGATATTGTGGTTGCTGCTACCATGAGGTGAATTAACTGTGAAATCATGAATTAACCCTGTCACATTACACAATACTGAACCTAATAGAAGCTGCTTTCTGATCATTTCCAAATTGCTCTTAGCTGCTCTTAGAAACTATCTTTAAAATATTCTATGAACTCCTCTTCTAAACTACTACTGCCAATGTGATTTCTTCAATTTATATGTAGATTAAAATCAGCCATAATTATTGCCGTCCCTTTATCACAAACACCCAATATTTCTTCTTATATAATTTGTCCCACACTGTGGTTACTGTGAGGGAGCCTACTGACCACATCCGCTGGTGACTTCTTCCCCTACTGTTCTTCATTTCTGCTCAAACTGACTCTACGTTCTGACCTCCTGAACCAAGGTCATCTCTAACTGTTACACAAATGCCATCCTTGACTAACAGTACTACTCCTCCATCTTTTACGGAGTTTCCTACTTTTCTTGAATATCATATAACTTTCAATATTGAGGAGCCAATTCTTCTCATCCTGCAGCCATGCCTCCTTAACAGTTAAGATATTGCATCTATTGGCTTTAATGCGCATTATCATTTCATTGATTTTGTTATGAATGCTGAGGGGCTCTTATTATCTTTGTAACATCTATTTTTGATGGTTGACGGATTCCTAAACTTTTTGTCACTGCCCCTCCCTGCCATTCTCAGAATCTCACTTCCTTTATTATTATTTCCCTCTTTTGTCTCTACAGTTTGTTGAATCACATCTTTCCACATTTGGTCCCCTGCAAACACTGTTTAGTTGAAAACACTCTCTACCTCCATAGTTATGCAGTTCACAAGAACACCAGAACATAAAGAAGAAAAGATTCAGCTACAGCTTTTTTTGAGGGAAACGTTTGAGCAATTACAGCGGATCCCGTAGGACGTCCCACACTTGGATCGACACAGTATGTAAAGATCAGCAATTGAAACACTACAGAAACAAACACAACCCCTCTGACAGCCTGCTTTCTGAGATGTATAATGCTAACCTTGTGATTGAACCCAACATGCAGGCCATTTCTCAATGTGATTTCAAACATAGGAATAATGCTCCATAATATGCATGCTATCCACTGACTTTCAGGAGCATTGTTACGAGAGAGAGTGAGGGACAATAAGTGTTGCAGAGGTGGGGGTGTCAGAATATGTAAAAAGAGCACAATGGAAAGTTTTGGCACCACAGTGTGATCAGAGCAGCCTGGACAATCGTCTGACAGCTCTGCTGAGTGTGCCACCTTATGCCAGTGCACACAGACCTGCAAAAGGCACTGAACTGCTCCTGCATATAATGAGTACGAAAGAAGCTGGAAGGTAAACTCATCTTTCATCTGGTATCGTATATGCCAATCTGCCCGTCACACTTCACTAAGTGCTTCAAGGGCCTGCTGCTTTGATATTGCTGAAACCCAGTATTCCCCAGTACCATGTGCAGTATAAATCATAACATTTGCAACAGAAAGGGAGAGGCTATTTAAAGCAAACACCCGCAGACATCTTTGGATCTCCATCACTTAACACTTTGGGTCCTTAATTTAAAAACCTAAGCATTTATCCTGCTATCAGCGCTGGGGAAAGCGTGCTACGAGTTGTGTTGCAGGCTTGATTTTACTGGGGAGCAGAAAAGCCAGACAGGAGAGATTCTGCAGGTTTTAAAGACATATTTTGATCCCACATGTTACTTACAAATGGTATTTTATCAACATCAGAGTTCAAAGGGAGAGGGAAACTATTGATCAGTATGTGAATACATTGATAATTGCAACTAAATCCTGAGAGTTTGAACAATGGAAAGGTTATGCCGTCAGAGATAGGACTGTCTTTATCATAAAAGATCATGCCACGACAGCAAATCTCCTGAGAGAAGAGAAACCTACTTACCTACTCTCTGGCATAGTTAATCAACCATCTGCTAAAGTTTATTAATGGGAGAACACGCAAGGCTTTGCATTACATTTAGAGACATTCCAAATTGAATTAGAACAACAGATTTGGAAAAAGGAAGAAAGATTTGCAGAAAAGCGAGAAGAAAAAGGAAGGACAAAAGACAAGATGTAAGTATTGTTGAGGACATCACAGAGGGGAAAAGAAAGCATGTCCAATGTGGAGAAAGCTGTGCTTGAACTGATGGAAGCTGAATCACTTGGCACACAAGGGCACAGCAGCAAGAAGTAAAACAAGCCTATAAAGATGGCTGCTGGAGACAGCATCAGCTGATGCTTCTGACAAGTCACTTACAACAAGCTGGCATCATCAGATCTATATGTAATAAATGGTTTGTGGCTGCTAGGATGATAATTGCAGAAGGAGAACATCAAGTCAAAGGGAAACGTCGGATAGGCACCAGTGCTTCATGAACATTATCGAGCTTCACAGAACTGTACAAAGTCATGCAAGATACTGATCCAAAAATGAAGCCTTCGGAGGTCAGGTTGAGGCTACATGGTGAACCATTCCTCATGCCAAGACGACAAATTGAGAATGAGCACAGATCTAAAGGTCCTCAATAAAGCTTTTAAGAGATTATTCCATCCAATCTCATTGCTATCCAATAACGAATGTTGACTTTTTGCTAATCCACTGCTTGTGGGTACAGTGTGAATCTGGAGCAGTTTGACCATTCACTAGACTTTAAACATTAACTGTCCAGCTGCCAGACCTGCTGAGTTCTTCCATCAATTTCTGTTTTTGTTTCAGAATATCCTATCTTACCAAATTCTCTCTTGAACCTTCCCATTATTGTTAAATGATCAGACTGTTATCCTACAGCAGTCCTGAATGGCAGGAACTTCCTTTAACTAACTAACTGGAAGAATTGGCTTCAAACCTTCATACCCTGTTCCCTAGACTGCCCGGGGTTTGAAGCACACCTCTTCGATCATGTATTCGGTGTCTATGGTGTTCAATTCTGCATTAGAACATGCCTATTAAATGTCCCTTGGTATATTAAAGGTGCTATATTGAGTCATAGAGCTGTACAGCATGGATATAGACCCTTCGGTTCAACTCATCCATGCCGACCAGATATCCTAAATTATTCTAGTCTCATTTCTCAGGCATTTGGCCCATATCCCTTTAAACCCTTGCTATTCATGTACCCATCCAGATGTCTTTAAATGTTGTAAATGTACCAGCCTCCACCACTTCCTCTGGCAGCTCATTCCGTACATGCACCACCTTCTGTGTGAAAAGGTTGTCCCTTAAGTACCTTTTAAATCTTTGCCCTCTCACCCTAAATGCCCTCTAGTTTTGGACTCCACTACCCTGTGGAAAAGACCTTGGCTATTCACCCTCTCTATGCCCTTCATGATTTTATAAATTTCAATAAGATCACCCCTCAGCCTTCCCTCTCCAGAGAGAAGAACCCCCCAGCACATTCAGCCTCTCCCTATAGCTCAAACACTCTAACCCTGGCAAAATCCTTCTAAATCTTTTCTGAAACCCCTCAAGTTTCACAACATCACTTCCTATGGCAGGGAGACCAGAACTGAATACAGTATTCCAAAATTGGCCTAACCAATGTGCTGTACAGTCGTGACTTGACCTCTCAACTCCTTTACTCAATGCACTGACCAATAAAAATAATTAGAAATTGTTAAGTGGCATGCATCTGTAGTGAAACACCCCAAGACACCTTGCAGAAGCATTAGCAGCAAAACTCGGTCTTTGAGCACTTAAGGAAAATAGGTGACCTAAAAACCTTGTCATGGAGGTAGGCTTTGAGGTCCACCTTATAGGAGGAGGGTGAGGTAAAGAGGTGCTCGGGTTTTAGAAGGGAATTGTGGGCCTGCCAGTGGTGAAGTAGAAGAAATTGACAATGCACAAGAGGAAAGAATGGAAGGAGCGCAGAGATTGTAGAGGTTTGAAGAGCTGGAGGAGGCTGAGTGTCTCTGGTTATGTAATGCCTTAAACTGAAACACTAATGCTTTCATATCTGCGGGAATGTCACTGACCACTTATGTTCTAAATCTTGGTATATAATCGGCAGATCTATGACCACAGAGTATCCAGTGGTCTTGAAGCTCAACTTGAGTGATGCTCGACGTTGAACTGCAAATGATTGACTGTTCCATTGGCTCCAATTATTCACATGTAATTTATACCTAAAGATGCTCTCCTGTCTACAATTTTAATAGAGGCAGGAGATAATTCTTAAGGTTCATGCAACTAGGGCAGGGGTGTCACTACAAGATGTCAAGCATTTGTCTTTCATTATCAGCAGCAGTATTTCAATGTCAAATTAGAGGCAATCATGAAACTAATTACACCCATTACCAGCAAGAATTGAGCCCTTACAGCCAGACTGCTAAGGATATGTTCAACACATATTTAGACAGAATTGTAGTGACCTCATTCTATATTGCATTCTTTTGGTCGTATTGGGTGGATGGAACATGACAGAGCAGAAAGGAAGCTCGACAAATGGTCATCCTACATTCACTATAACCATTCTTGACCTAACTGAAGTCAATGCAGGGTATCAACGCGAAGCAAATAATGGTGTTCATCTCCACTTCATGCTGAGCCCAATGCCTTTCTCCAGATTCGGTTTGTTTGCTGGGGGTAGAAGTTACTACTCATAGCCATGCTGTCTTTCCCTTTATGTGCTAACAGATGTAAATTTAAAACTGGAATGAAATTAATTCTGAAGGATTTATACATGTTCTGTGTGTGGCTGTTAGTTTTCTCTGCAATGTCAAGGGGCTCATTTGAAAACAGCATTTATTACATGCTGGTGCATTCATTTCTGATCTATTTATACCCATTTGCATTGCATATTTGTATTGTGTACACCTATTTTCATGATTTATTTTCATAATTTTTAAGTGCTTCATAATAAGTTGTGAGAAAACAGAGTAAAATTGCTTGATTACTTCCCACTTGAAAAGCCTGTAATTGTTACTCGGCGCTCTGTAAGTGTGCTATTAATGTACTAATATGAGGAGTTAGGAGCATTAATTAGCAACATGTGGATTGTGCATTGGCTCACACACATCCTCATTACTCATAGCAAATGCAGAGGAGGATTGCCTCTCACTATTGCTAAACTAGTCAATGAGATGTATTTAAATTTTAAGAATCACTTGATTATACAGCATTCTAGGGAGCAAATCCAATTAGATTGGCATTGAAAGTATTCCAGCTGGACATGTTTTATATGGAAATGTCATTGCTGTTTGATCTCCTCGAATATAAAAGATAGGCACACTTTGCTGAATATTAGCTGTGGCTCACTGGTTAGCACTCTCTCACCTTTAAATCAATAACTCCCCCTCTAGACATATCTGTGTGACATCTAAGCTGAAACTCCTGGTGGGGGAACTGAGCAAGTGCAGCATTGATTGAGCTACCAGTATTTAGATGAACAGGGGTGACATCTTTTGTCTCCAGTGGATATAAAAGACTGCAGAGTGTTACTGAGAAGGAGAGAAAAGGGGAATTCTTGCCCAGTCTTTGCTAGCATTTGCCCCTCAACCAAAATCAAATGAACAAACAAATCTGGTCATGACACAATAAAAACTGAAAGAACTGCGGATGCGGCAAATCAGGAACAAAAACAGAAGTTGCTGGAAAAGCTCAGCAGGTCTGCTAGCATCTGTGAGGAAAAAATCAGAGTTAACATTTCGGGTCCGGTGACCTGAGGAAGGGTCACCCGAAATGTTAACTCTGATTTTTCCTTCACAGATGCTGCCAGAACTGCTGAGGTTTTCCAGCAACTTCTGTTTTTGTCCCTGGTCATGACACATTACAGGTAGGTGGGTCTTTGCGGGAGCTTGCTGTGAGCAAATTGGTTCCTGGACCGGAACTTGATTCAAAAATATCACAACAATGTGATGACATCATCACTGAAACAGTTAAGTAAATTGTGTAGTGACAGCATAGCTATATAGTTGACAGATTATTTAACGAAAACAGCAAGGCCTCTTCTTGCCGATTGCAGCGATTAGCACACTGGTATTATAATTACATGGTAATTATATTTAAATATGCAGGAACATTAATTAGATGAGTGAGCACGTTGACTGGCGACACACATTTTGATCAATTGCTGAATTTGCTTTGCTAGTTTCGCTATTGGGAATGAGTACTTTTTCCCTTGTTACCCCCAAAAGAGGCAGAAGCCCCACTCTCGCCGCTCGCAAGCCCACTAGACTAGGCTACCTACAAGAGGAAACGACTACTACCAAGATCAGCAGCTGAACGTACTGTTGTTTGCTGCTCTCCTCTCCACAATTTTAACAGATATGGCAGATATTTCTTAAGGTCCATTAAACTAGGGCAGGAGTATCACGAGAAGATATCAAGCATTTGTCTTTCATTATCAGCAGCAGTATTTCAATGTCAAGTTAGAGACAATCTTCGGACTAATTACAGCCATTACCAGCAAAAATTGAGCTCTTACAGCCAGACCCTTAAGGAGATGTTTAACACATATGTTTTGGCTGGATTCAAACCCACAATGCCAAAAGCTTTGCTTGTAATCTACATTCATCTTAAAGTTTCTTTTTAATATAAAGAACAGTGCGATGGGTCATAATTCTTAAGTGACTGCCTTGATTTGCCAATTGAGACATACAACTTCTCCCTGCTTTACCTGGATGGGCAGGGTAAGGATGGTTTTAAAAAAGAAAACTTTCCATGAGGACTGCACGTCCTAAGGTGCCCTACAGTCAATGGAATAACTTTAAGGTGTACTCACTGCAGTAATGTAAGACTGTGCTGCATTGTGAGGCCCCACAAACAGCAGCAAAGGCTATTGCAGAGTAGTTATCTTCTTCAGTATTGTTGATGCATCTAGGGGAACGCACCCGCTCTTCTTCAAAACGTGTCAAGGCATCTTTTAAGTCAACTCGAGAGGGAAAAGGACCTTGGCTTTCTGTTTCTTCCAAAAGATAGCATTTCCAAAACCTGCACTGCTGATGTTAGATTGTGTACTTTGGTTTGTGGATATGGGACTTGAACTGTAACCTGCAGACTTAAAGGGCTGCCAGTTGAGCACTAGCTGCCATCCAGCAGGAGGTTATACTTAACAAACGTGTATACCTAAAGGCCCACGTTCCTTTCTTATTTTGGTCTTAATATTTTTAAGTGCAACACATGGTTTTGATCAAATAATACGGTATCACTCATGATGTTCACACCGACTGTGCTGATTGTGAAGGCACCATGTTAAAAATCCCTGTTTTCCTTGCAAGAGAACATGGGCATCCAACAGCTGGGGAAAAGCTGCACAATGGCCAGAGATTACAGTCCTGGTCCCCTCAACAAGCCAACATAGTCAAGAAGCCAAGGGCTATGTGAAGCTGGAAGAAATATTCAAACTCTTTATTTGTGTCATTATGTTCATTTAGCTGAATACCGTCAAGAAACATTACATGCATCTGAGTGCACAGAGTGATTGAGCATGATTACTGAATCACTGACAGTACAGCAGTCATACGAATAACAACAAATAACTTGTATTTATAGAGTGCCTTTAGCATGGTAAAATGTCCCAAGGCACTTCACAGGAGCGTAATCAGTCAAGAAAATTGATACAGAACCAAAAGGAGGCATTTCAGCAGAATATCAACAGTTTGGTCAAAGAGGCAGCATATTAAATGAGGAGGAGAGAGAGAAAAAGAGAGACTGATGCAGATGCTTAAGGAAGGAATTCCAAAGTTTCAGGGGCAGACAATGGAAAGCTGCAATTGCCAATGTAGGTTAAAGCAAAATAGGAGATACACACAGAGAATAATTCAACAAAATGGAAAGGGCAGTGCTGTGAAGAAATCGGAACACAACGCTGAGCACTTTAAAAATCAAAGTATTGCTGGAGCCAAAGGTTAGAGAGGAGCAGATTTAGGACTGAATTGAGAAGGAATTTCTTCACCCAGAGCGTTGTTAATCTATGGAATTCCTTGCCCAGTGAAGTAGTTGACGCTACTTCAGTAAACGTTTTTAAAGAAAAGGTAGATTTTTTTTGAACAATAAAGGAATTAAGGGTTACGGTGAGAACGCGGGTAAGTGGATCTGAGTCCACGAAAAGATCAGCCATGATCTTATTGAATGGCGGAGCAGGCTCGAAAGGCCAGACGGCCTACTCCTGCTCCTAGTTCTTATGTTCTTATGTTCTTATGAGAGCACAGGTATGTTGGGCAAATAGAACTTGGTGTGAGTTAAGATGCATGTTGAAGTGGATTGGATAAGTCTAAGTTTCTGGAGAGTGAAAGACAGGATATACAATATATGACTGCAATATTTAAGTCTCGGCATAAGAAAGGCATAGATGAGAGTTTCAGTGGGAGATCAGTTGCGTCAGGTGGAGACAGGTTAATTTATGGGGTTAAATGTAGGCGGTCTTAATGACACAAGATATGTGTCACAAACTCAAGTTAGGCCTAAAAGACACTTGAAAAGGTGCAACACCAAAGGTTACAATGTAAGGTAAGAGCAAATAGCCTAAGGGGTAACAAATTACATGGATAAAGCATTGGTTAGCTAACAGGAAGCAGAGAGTGGGGCATAATGTTTTTTTAAGTTGAAAAGCTGTAACTGGAGGAGTGTCACAGAGATTGGTGTTGAAGCTTCAACTATTTATAATCTATATTGATGATTTAGATGAGGGGACCCAATGCCTTGTACCTAAATTTGCCAAAGACACCAAGGTAGATAGGAAAGTAGGTTGCCCAGACAAAGTACAAAGAACAAAGAACAATACAGTACAGGAACAGGCCCTTCAGCCCTCCAAGGCTGCGCTGCCACATTTTGCTCTTCCATACTAAAACTGTCTTCATTTAAATGATCCATATCCCTCTACTCCCCTCCTATTCATGTATTCATCCAGGTGCTTCTTGAATGCTGCTATTCTGTCTGCTTCCACCACCTCCTCTGGCAACGTGTTCTAGGCACTCACTACCCTTTGTGTGAAAAACCTGCCTTGCACGTTTCTTTTAAACCTCCCCCCTACACCTTGAACTTGTGCCCCCTAGTAATTGACCCCTCCACCCTGGGGAAAAGCCTCAAATTTTCCAATCTATCCATGTCATTAACAATCTT
>NC_063338.1:6388196-6398766 GCF_021869965.1 Rhincodon typus
CAGGCCAAGCAGCATCAGAGGAGCAGGAAAGCTTACGTTTCGGGTCTGGACCTTTCTTCAGAAAGTCATTTTCTGAAGAAGGATCCAGACCCAAAACGTCAGCTTTCCTACTCCTCTGATGCTGCTTGGCCTGCTGCGTTCATCCAGCTCTACACTTTGTTATCTCAGATTCTCCAGCAACAGCAGTTCCTACTATCTCTGCCAATGTTGCTTGTTGTTTAAAACTGAAGATTATTTCCATTGGTAGTGAATATAAAACATGGAAGTTTTATTTCTCAGGATAAGAGTTTGAACATCCAAGACTGAGATCAGGAGAAATTACTTCACTCAAAGGTTATGAATCTTTGAAACTCTATATTCCACAGGATTGTAGATACTCCATCATTTAAGGCTGAGATAGATTTTTTTTGTCCTTCAGTTGATCAAGGGGTATGGGGAAGTGGATCAAAAAGTGTACAAGACAAGGATCAATCATGATCATTTGAAAGTAAAGCATATTCGACAGGCCATTTGGCCCATGCCTACTCCTATTGTATTCTTGTATTCTTGGAGAAAGACAGAGAACAAAAACCTATAGACCAGTCAGCCTAACAGCAAACTATTGGAAACAGATTCTGATCATTGTTTTAAAAGGCTCAAATTTATCAAGGACATTTAGGATGAATTTGTTAAGGGAAGGTTATATGTGACAAACCTGATTGAATATGTTGAGGAGTAAGAAGGACATTTGATGAGGGTAACACTTTTGATTTAGTCTATATATTAACAAGACTTTTGGTAAGGTTCCACGTGGCAGACTCATCAGAAAGCCAATAAACCATGGCACGTCAGGTAAATTGGCAAGTTGGGTGAAATGTTGGCTCATTACAGGTGGCAAAACAAAATGATGATCAGGTAATTTTTGTTTTTCTTTTGTTGTTTGGTTTAATGCCCGCACCCAAATGTTTGGCTTCAATGTCAAAGAAAAGACAAGATCACGAACTGACTTCAGGCTTTGGTTTTTTTATAGTGTGCTTACTAAATATTATTCAGAGACATTCCAGGCTCTTAGTTTATTGTTACATTATTGAAAGACTGTTTCACAAACTCTACTACCCAGTTCTGGCCACTCCACTTCACACGCTTCTTTGCACATGTCTCCAACTTTTTCATTTTCTCAACTCCACCCACACTGTGCTATTTATATCTAGTGAGGTATGTTTCCATGACATCATTGCACGGTTGCTCCAGAGCCTTTACACAATGGCTTTGTGGCTGGAAGGTTGCTCCAGCAGGGTTCCAGAGGTTCAGTGCAATGTTCAGGACTGAGTCCCTTGGTTTTATGGTACCTATCAATGATTTATACAAAAACACAGGAGGCATGATTAAGAAGCTTGCAAATGATACAAGGATTGCCAGGGAGCTTGCTGTGTATAAATTGGCTGCTGTGAATTTTTTTCATTATTCATTCATGGGGTCAGGGCATTGCTGGCTAAGCCAGCATTTATTGGCCAATCCAATTTCTCAGAGGGCAGTTAAGAGTCAAACACATTGTCATAGATCTGGAGTCACATACAAGTAAGGATGGCTGTTTTCTTCAATAAAGGACATTAGTAAACCAGGTGAGTTTTTCCCAACAATTGATTCATAGTCACCTCTATGGTTGGATTTGAACCCAGGTCCCCAAGACAATACCTCAGTCTTTAGATTAATAGCTCAGTGATAATACCACTAAGCCATCATGTTACCTAACTTCAGTATTGCAGCAGTGGCTATAATTCAAAAGTACCTCACTGGCAATAAAGCATTTTGGAGATTCCTAAGGTCATCCTAAGGCAAACCCTTTTATTCTTTTGTTTTACAGTCAACTGTCTCATGCCCAATTCCTCTATTTTCGAACCTT
Source organism: Rhincodon typus (assembly GCF_021869965.1). NCBI lineage: Eukaryota > Metazoa > Chordata > Chondrichthyes > Orectolobiformes > Rhincodontidae > Rhincodon > Rhincodon typus. The sequence continues at coordinate 6,390,079 of NC_063338.1, forward strand.
GTGAAACTTTGTACTAGTAAGTCTAACCTTTAGGGAATCTCAGCGAAATTATGGGACTTTTGCATTCAAAAAGGAATGGTTTACACATGCATGTTATTTTAAGAAGCTATATTTGCTCTAAATATATTTGCGTTAAGACCGGCTTTTTTTGAGCTTTGAGTTTAAAATACATTATTTGCTATTATTACTTCTCATTAGCATCGTCATTTATCATTACTTGCTAATAACCTCTTTTGGGATCTAGAATGGAAGGAGCAAGAATTTCCATTAGGATATATCAGTTTTTCAGAGCAATTCATCTGAAAACAGCCAAACACACTGAAGACTGAAGAATTCAGAGTGTCCAATGCACAATTGAGCTTCTGTGAATTTTTGCACTGGTTTAGAAATTGTGAGGTTGAAAATTACCCCTGTCTACAAACCTCATGCCATGCTCAAGAGTGAAAGAATCACTGTGGCCAGTTTGCAAAAACTGCATAAGCCTTTGAGGCTCATGCTTAAAATTAAGGTTTAAGGTATAAGGACATGTAATCAGCACATTTTGTCAACTTTGGAATGTATAAGTTCTAATTTAGGAAGAAACTGAGTGCTGAACATTAGCAACATGAGTAAATGGTTCTGTGTATTTTGACAAGCCACTTTCATTTACTTGAAGTCAGGTTACTTACTGACGTTGGGTGGCACAGTGGCCCAGTGGTTAGCACTATTGCCATACACTGCTAGGGACTTTGGTTTGATTCCAGCCTCGCGTAGCTGTCTGTGTGGAGTTTGCATGTTCTTATGTTTACACGTATTTTCTTCAGGTGATCTGGTTTCCGCCCACAGTCCGAAGATGTGGCTTTGGTAGATTGGCCATGCTAAATTGCCCATTGTGTGCAGGCTAGGAGGATTAGCCATGGGAAAGACAGGGATGGGGTGGATTTGGGTGGGATGCTCATCAGAAGGCTGATGTGGATTCAATGGGCTAAATAGCCTGCTTCTACACTGTCTAACCGAAAGTTGATATTTACATGATATGCCTGTTCCAGCTGTGTGTAACAAAACTGCATCACGTTCCCACTCATAAATATGTCGAGAAATATTTTTCAATCAGTTTCATTTAAATTGCATTCCAAAGCAGGCTCTGACTGGGCTGCTTCACGGAAATTAAGAGAAGGAACAGGCCATTTGGCCCTTCAAGCCTGCTCTGCCATTCAATACGATCATGGTTGATCCTCTATCCCAATCCCATATTCCATCTTTCTCCCAATACCACTTGATGCCTTTAGATTCTAGAAATGTATCTTTCTCTTTCTTGAATACATTCATTGACTTTGTCTCCACAGTCATTTGTGGTATAGAATTCCATAGGTTCACAATTGACTGAGTGAAGAAACACTTCCTCATCTCTGTCCTAAATGGTCTACCCTGCATTTGATTTGATTTATTATTGTCACATGTAACTAGGTGCAGAGAAAAGTTTTGTTTTGCATGCAGTACAGGCAGATCATATCATACAAAGTGTATAAGTGCAACGGAACAGAGCAAGGAATACAATATTATGGCTGCAGAGGAGGTACACAAAGGGCAAAATCAACATTAAGTTTAAAACTTGAGAGGTCCATTTAGAAGTCTGATAACAGCAGGGAAGAAGTTGTTCTTGAATCTGTTGGTGTGTGTGTTTAAGCATTTTTATCTTCTGCTCGACGGAAGAGGTTGGAAGAGATTATAACCGGGGTAGGAGGGGTCTTTGATCATGTTGATTGCCTTCCTGAGGCAGCGAGAAATATAGATGGAGTCAATGGATCCACAGCCATTAAGACTGTGACCCCAGGTTCTAGATTCCCCAGTCAGGGAAAACATCCTCGCATGCATCTATTTGGCAAAATGCACAACTTTCAAGAGGCAATTAAAGACCAACAAAACATTTCTTATGATAAGCACGATTTTGGGTGCAATTTGGACCTGGATCACTGATTATGCTCAAACTGGAAACTCGCAGCTTAGATGAGTAGTGATCTAGTGATCCAGTAGTGATCCTCTGACAAGGATAGAGTATTTGTGAGTCAATGCAGTGTGGAGCTGGAGGAACACATCAAGTCAGGCAGCATCAGAGCAGCAGGAAAGTCGACGTTTTGGGTCAGGACCCTCATCTGGAACTGGGGAGAGGGAAGTGAGCTATCTCTGGAGTATTTGTGAAACTACTACCTGTTAATTCTGAAGAAAATGTCACATTTCATATGCATTGGCTGAGTCGATTGTTGTTCAATAAATCTAAATGACTTCAAACATTATTGCTGGAAAGGAAACAAATGGGTAATTGATTCTTAAGGGAATTATCCAGTACTGTACTTGTAACTAAGATGAATGGAAAAGGTGATTCCAGAATATTCTTATAAACCATGACTGTGAAGGACAAAAAGCTACAAACTGAAAAAAGCAAGACAGGATATTGTGTCAGAAACAATTATTGAGACGACTAATTAATATCTGGAATTCCTCTAGGTAGCGGACCAGGGCTAAAGCTGCAACAGGAGATTACAGTGATCAGTCTCTATTTGGTAGGTATGGGATTCAGCTACCAGAGGCAGTAATGTACTTATATGAAAATGACAGTAAAGTACTGAAGATGCAGTTTGTGAAGCTAAAACAGAAAATGCTGATGTACTCAGCAGGTAAGGCAGTATTGAGACAGACAGAAACAGAGTTCACAAATTCAGCTGCTTCATCAATGTCCCTCCATCATAAGGTCAGAAGTGGAGATGTTCACCAATGATTGCACAATGTTCAGCACCATTCATGACTTCTCAGATACTGAAGCAGTCTGTGGTCAAATGCAAAAAGATCTGGACAATATCCAGGCTTGGGCTGACAAGTGGCAAGTAACAATCATATTTCACAAATGGCAGGCAATGACCATCTCCAATAAGAGATAAGCTAACCACTGCCCCTTGCTATTCAGTGACAGTACTACTATTAAATACCCCACTATCAACATCTTGGGGATTACCATTAACCAGAAACTCTGCAGTAATTTTAAGGAGGTCAGCCAGCTGTACCTCATAGAATGTGAGTTCCCTGATTGGGGCTGTTAATCTGTCTAATCAGGGAGACTTGGCTGACATAAAAGGGTGAATGTCAGGGATATTGGCACCCTGAATGCCTGACTCAGTGAGAGGCTATTGTGTTATTGCCAAAGTGTAGTGCTGTTGTTAAAGGCTATGCATTTGTGAATAAACATTGATTGGTGATGGGATGCCAGCCTCTGAAAAGTAATTGCAGACTCAACATATACATACAATAGCTACAAGAGCAGTGCATTTAGTGGGTGTCAGTGGTAGAGGGCATGGATGCTCGTGAAAGTGGTGCCAATCAAATGGGCTGCTTTGTCCTGGATGGTGACAAGTTTCTTGAGTACTGTTGGAGCTCACTCATCCAAGCAAGTGGGGAGAATTCCATCACACTCTTGGCTTGTGCCTTGCTGACGCTGGACAGGCTTTGGAGAAGCAGGAGGTGAGTTACTCACCACAGTATTCCTAGAGTCTGACCTGCTCTTACGTAATGTGTTTCTGACACAATGACCAGTCTTGCTTTTTCTCACGTAAGATCCTTAGACAACACCTTCCAAACCCACTCCCATTTACATCTAGAAATACAAGGGCAGCAGGTATATGGAAACACCACCTCCAAGTTCCCCTCTAAGACACTCACCATCCTGATTTGGAACTATATCACCATTACTTCAGTGTCACAGGGTGGCTGAAGTAGAGGTTTGCTCCTGAGTTAGTGAAGATATAACCTTATTCAGACTTGCAATGTTCTTAGGGGAATTAATAGTGTGCATGTGGAGACATTGTTTCCCCATGTGGGAGAGTCTCGAACCAGAGGGTACAATCTCAGAATAAGTGGTCACACATTTAATACAGAGGTGAGAAGGAATTTCTTCTCTCAGAAGGTATTGAATATGTGGAATTCTCTACCACAGAGGGCTGTCAACGCTGGGTTATTAAGTATGTTCAAGGCTGAGATGGACAAGTTTTCATTCAGTAAGGAAATCAAGGCGCTATGGGGAAAACGCAGGACATGGAGTTGAGGATAATTAAATCAGCCATGATCTCATTAAATGGCAGAGTAGGCTGAATCGTCTATTTCTGCTTCTATATCTTATGGTCTTATAGTTAAAAGTAGCTGAAGAGATTACTGGCAGGAATATAATGCCAGCTCCTAGATTCAATCCAATTGTCCTGGCCAAGCAATGTCATGATTTTCGAATTCCCACCCTTGCTATCAAATCCCTCCATGGCCTTGCCACTGCCTTTCTCTGTAATCGCTTCCCACCCTCACAACCATTGGAGTCCTCCAATTCTGGCCTTTTGTGCATTCCCAATTATAATCACCACACCACAAGTTGCCATTGCCTTGGTCCCACATTCTGGAATTCCCTCTTTTCACCACTCAGCCCCTCGGACACACCTTCCGCCTTTAAGATGTTCCTTAAAATTGCCTCCTTGACCAAAGCTTTGATCATCTGACCAATATCTCCTTATGTTACTGGGGTAGTGTCAAACCTTGTTTTATGATGATTTTGTGAAGCATCTCGGGATGTTTCAACTGGTTAAAGGTGCTATATAAACATTTGGTGCTGTTGTTGCAAACACAATGGCAGAGGTCTAGCAATCTTGCACAAACATTAAAGCATTTTCACTGCACATTAATAGAGGGGAAACCCTTGCAGTTGACAAATACCCCTGGATGTTATGGGGGCACTTGATTCTCATACACCTGGCATCAATAAGACCCGGCATTTCGGGAAGCCAGCAACAGCGACAAAGCCAAGTGACCATTCTGCCTGACTGGCATGATTGGTGGCAAAGTTGATCTATTTATCTGTATTATGCATTAAGGGGGGCTGAGTGATAATCCCATATCTCCAGTAGAACCCTGGAAAGATCAAAATGGGAAAATAACAATTCAGGATGATGGGAATTTTTAATATTAGTGACAAAATCGGGTAATCAGGTCTATCAGGATTTTCTCCAAGATTCCAGAACAAGAAACACTGAAATACACTGTTGACTTGCTCTCCAAGCTGGCTTGTTTTCATTCAGATGCTTCATCACCATGCTAGGTAACATCATCAGTGAGGCCTCCGATGAAGCGATGTTGTTCTACTCCACTTAGTGGAGATCACATTTATATGTGGTGGTGTTTTGTGTCATTTCTGGTTCTTTTTTGCAAAGGGCTGTATTTGTGGTTGAATTTCACATGTTTATTGATTACATTATGGATGGAGAATCAGGCCTCAAGGAATTCCTGTGCGTGTCAATGGTTGGCTTGAGCTAGGATGGTCACGTCGTCCCAGTTAAATTGATGGCCTTCATTGTCCGGGTGTACTGAAATAAGGGAAAGTTTGTCATGTTGTTTTGCTGCTACCTTGTGTTCATGTATCCTGATGGCTAGTTTCCTTGCTGTCTGGCCGAAGTAATGCTTTTGGCAGTCCTTTCATGGTATTTTGTACATTACGTTGGTCCTGCATGTCGTGGGTATGGGGCCTTTGGTCCTTGTGAGTGTTTGTTATAGCGTGGCTGTGGGTATGTGTGCTATCCTGATTCCTAGTGGTTGTTGGAGTCTTGTTGTCAGTTCCAATATGTTCTTGACATACAGTATTGCGGCAGGGTATTTGGGAGTATTGTGTCCTCTTGGTGTTGTCCATCTAGTAGGCATCTGTGGATGAAGTTGGTAGGGTATCCATTGATAGCAAAGACCTTGTATAGATGTTCTTTCCCCTTCTCGCAAAGTTCAGCTGTGTTGCAGACCATTTGAATAGTGTCCTGACACAGCTTTGTTTGTGGATATTGAGGTGATTGCTGTGGAAATTGAGGATTTGATCAGTGTGGGTTACCTTCCTGTATACTGTGGTTTGGAATTCCCTGTTCATCATTTGTTCTACCCTGTTGTCTAGGAACAGAAGTTGATTTCCTCTTCTCTTGTGCATTTGATCCCAGTGAATACGTTGTTAATGAGGGTGGAGTGTCTCTTCTAACTTAGTGCGTTTAATGACAACAAATGTGTCGTCCACGAATACCATCCACATTTAACTGGGACGACGTGACTATCCTAACTCAAGCCAACCACAGACACGCATGGGAATTCCTAGATGCCTGGTTCTCCAACCATAATGTAATCAATAAACATGTGAAATTAGATCCCAAATACAAACACTTACAAAAAAGTGAAATGACACAAAACACCTCAACAGACCAGATCATATAAATACCAAGCGGAGTTGAACAACATCGCTTCATTGGAGGCCACATTGATGACGTTACTTAGCATGGTGACGAAACGTCTGAACTACAACCAGCCCACCCACAACCCGAGCTACAAATCTTCACAAGGACCCTGAAACGCTGTAGATGAGGCAGAGTCTGTGAAGAGCGAAACACAGTGAGCATTTCAGCTCCATGACGATTCCTCAGACTACGGTTTTAAGCAAATAACCGGGGGAAGGAACGAAAGGGAAAGTCTGTGACAAGGTAGAATTCACGAGAATTAACAACAGAAGAGTTGGTGGTGTAAGGCTCAAGAAAGTGGTAATGGGACATGTTAAGAAGCAAAGGATACGGCCCAGAGGAGGTGTGAATGCTGCAATAGTAAACAGCTTAAAGCAAAAAATGAAACAAAAGTAAGACAGCAAAAAAAAGGCCTACAAATATAAAGAAATGTCAAAGTAAAGGCAGAGGTTACAGCTTGGAGCTGCTGAAGTCAATGGTGATAACCAAAGGCTGTAAATTACTGTGTTGAAAGATAGGGTGTTGTTTTCTGAGCTGGCATTGAGCTTCACTGTAATGCAAGTCAAGAGTAGAGATGTCAGTACGAGCAAGGTGGGGAATTAAAATGGTGGGATGCTAGGGCCAAGCTTGAGGACTGAAGGGAGGTGATTTTTAGAGCGCCTGGCTGGGTGCGGTGTCCTTTCAGCCTGGCACAGCACCCTCTAAGCCCGGCATGACAGTCTTCTGGCCTGCCATGGTGGATCCCGGCCCAGCGGGCTGGTCTTTCGGCGACCCATGGCAGCCTTTTGGCCTGACATGGCCCCAGCATGGAATTCCGTCCTGAACCATCCTCCCAGCCTTGAGGTGAAGCCTGGCACGACCTGGAGTCATGGCCCAGTGTGGACTGGAGGCTAGGTGCCAACGTGGACTGGGTTGGAAGGGCTAGTATTCTGAAATTCTTATTTCTCTCTTTTCTCATTTATTCTTACTATCTGTAATGCTGGACATTGTATTTCTTTATCTTTCTAATTATTTTTCCTCAGAATTTGAAATGTAACACCCGTACCTAGGTACCTTGTACCTAAGATGGCACCGTGAGCAGCGAGTTGTAAACTCTTCAGTGCACTCATTTGAGTACATGTGACAATAAAGCCAATTCAATACAATTCCAATCTGTGGTTGGTCTCCTCAGTATACAGCAGGCAATTTGAAATTCAAAGAAGTAGATGGAGACATTGCTTCACGTGGGACAATGTTTGGGACCTTGGACGCTATGTGTTGCACCTCCTGCATGGAAAGATGCCATGGGAAAGGGAGGAATTGTTGGGGATGATTGAAGAATGGACGCGGATGTCAAATAGGCAAACAAAGAGGAAGGTTTTGGAGCTGAATCATTGAAATTGGGACAAACACAAATGAGGGCCCTGTCAACAATGCTGGGGAGAAATCCTTGTTTGAAAAGAAAGGTAACAAACATATAAACATCAGTATGGAAGGCTTTATCACAAAATAAAAGCAAAGGAAGTGGAGAAACTTGGAAATGAATAGAGCCCTTACAGTAAAAGAGATGTGAGGGAGAGTGGACTTGTCCAGGCTGGGTTTGAATGCTGCCATGGCAGATGCTATAATCTGAATTCAATAAAAATTTACAATTAAGAGTCTAATGATGACCATGAAGCCATTGACAATTGTCAGAAAAACCCATCTAGTTCACTAATGTTCTTTAAGGAAGGAAACTGTCATCCTGACCTGGTCTGACCTGTATGTGACTCAGACCCAGAGCAATGTGATTGATTCTTAACTGTCGTCTGGACAATTAGGGATGGGAATTAAATGCTGGCCTAGTCAGGGGTACCCATTTCTTGTAAATGATTGATTTTTTTTTAAAAGACAGCTATCATCGTCTGACATGACATTTTAAGCCTCCAAAGGCACTGTTATTCAGAAATGTCAATTAAATTCAGCTTCAGCCTGAAGATCCTGTCTCATTGATATTGCCTGTTTTAAGCTGTACCTCTCTGCTGGGCTGCTGCCTGATGCTGGCCTATGTCCTACGGTCTGTGAGCCAGAAGGCCATGTTTTCATTGGTCCAATCTACAACAGCATTAGCAGCCACTCAGCCACTGAGCCTTCAAACAGTACCAAGTAACCTCTCAACAGAAATACCGTGAACAGCCCCTATCCCATGAGCGGGTAAGAAAGCAGTAATGGGTATGAGTGCTTATTGACATCTTTGGCTGAAACTGCCTCAATTGTTGCTCTGTATTGACCTCCATTTCATTCGTAAGTTTCAGGAAGCCTGGGAAACCAGCAGGCTCACATGCCCCATGTTAGGAATTAGCACTTGGGAATTGACAGTGCGCGCATGCACACACGCACTCACACACACACACTCTCTCTCTCTCACACACACACACACTCACACACACACACACTC
>NC_063338.1:6399266-6409524 GCF_021869965.1 Rhincodon typus
TTCTGAAGAAGGGTCTAGGCCCGAAACATCAGCCTTCCTGCTCCTCTGATGCTGCTTGGCCTGCTGTGTTCTTCCACCTCTACAATTTGTTATCTCTAATGTTTTGGCCATGTGGGTTCAAATCCGACCTTGATTCAGTCAATCAAAAGCTGGCATTAAAAGCTAGAGTCCATTGTGGTGGCCAGGAAATTATTGCCAATTTTAAAAAACCCATCTGGTTCACTTGAGTGGTGGAAATCTGCTGCCTGTAGCCTATGTGTATGAAAGGATAAAGAAATTATGCGAGGAAGTATACATCAGCATTGAAAAGACAAAATACTGTGGAAGGTGCAGTGTTTGTATGGTACATACCCATTGCGGTAGAGGGTGGGGAGAGACCTGGGAAATCTACCGAAATTGTGACAAGCAATTTTAATCCTTTCACGTTTGGAAGGACTGCCTCTCAATTTGCTATTTCTTCAATGTTTAACAATTTGACTGCGCAAGCTTAATCTGATAATAGTACCTTCTTCCCCTCCTAGACTCACACACTAAAATAGATACTCAATAGATAAACATTATCCATCTGCAGAAAGGCTGGGTGTGGGGGTAAAGTGGGTGTCTTAGAGGTCTACAGCACAGAAAAAGGCCCTTGAGCCCATCGAGTCAGCACTGACCGAAAGCAGGCACCTAACTATTCTAATCCCAGGGGGGGTGGGGGGTGGGGAGGGGTGCATATCTGTGTGTGTTAATTGCAGAGAATGCTGATATCATCCACAATTCCATGAGGATCCAAAGGCTTCTTTTAATGTGGCTGTTTCTGTATGATGCCTTTCGATGTTTTTAATGTATCTCCATTCATAATTAGAAGTGGTCTACATCTTGAAAATGCTTGACTGATCTCACTTGTTAATAACATTCCCTGTAGGATCCTATAGCTCTGATCAGCCACTCAGAAAACTAAGAGTATTAGCTCAAAAAAAACTGCAAGCATGTCTGACTAGAATAATGGCACGACAGCATTTGCAAGGAAATCTTTTACACCAGACTTATTTTCATCTAATAAAATCTCTCTGAGGAGATTCTACACGTCATGAATATCCTATCAATTCAAGGTCTGCATTTTAAGGGGCCTGGAGAGATGGAAATGTTCACTGTTGTTGGACCTATTCAAGCATTGATGCATGATAAAGTTCATATTACTGGTATTTAGGAAGATCAATAGACGCACAACACCTGAATCTATTATAATAAATCAAATTAACCAAATGCAGAATGCAGTAATGCAGAACAATATGATTCGAGTACTCTGAACAAATGTATTTAGGTGGGAGTTAGCTGCTGTTTTTCTAAGAAGTATTTTATTTGATTGTTTGCCAAGGTGTGTGTCCTCTCCGGACAAGGGGATTACATTAAAGTAATACTGTGCCTCCTCGTAGCTTTTATGACTACATGCTACCAGTTCCTGTCTTTGGAAACCTTACTCAAAACACGGGGAGGGGCCGATTTTTGTTTTCGTTTTGCTCTCTTTGAAGCGAGTGAGTCCAAGGAAAGGCTTGCGTTTATGTAGCACCTTTCCCAAAGCGCTTGACAGCTGACAAACTATTTCCGAAGTGTACACATGGTGGCACCCCTATGTTATTTGAAAAGAAATGAAAGACCCATTTATATAGCACCTCACACAATCACTGGGGGCCTCAAAGCGGACTTTGCAGCCAGTGCTTCTAAAATTTTAAAATTACTGTTGTGGTGGAGGTGAAGTGACGATCAATTTGCATGCAGCGAGCTCCCTCAGTTGGCAATGTGATAACAGTCAGATAGTTTGATTTTTGGTGATGTTGATTGAGGGATAAATATTGGCCAGGACTCTGGGGAGAACTCCTCTGCAACACAGTGCCATGGAATATCTTATATCCACCTGAAAGGCCAGTGGTTTAAAATTTCTTTCAAAAGCATTCCCTCAATACAATGTTGGATTCATCAGCCTCGATCAGCATACATAAGCTCTGACATCAGGCTGGAACACACAACTTTCTGTATCCAAAGCTATTGAAGCTATCAACTGAACCAGAATTGCCCGGACAGGGAGTGATAAATATTGATCATGGCAGAGGAGGTACCCTTCAGCTCTTTGAAATCATGTCATGGGATCTTACTGCCAACCTGGATCACGCTCTCAAGTGTCTGGTGTGGAATTCAACTTTTTGACTCCCAGAAGACCCTTCCTGCCCAGCAAGGATTCAACTGGGTCTCATCTGAAAAGGTGGTGCACTAACCATCTCTTACGCTCGATAATGGAGACATTGAGAAATCATTATTATCAAAGGTGGAGGAAAATCCACAAGCCCCCCCCATCCTCGGTATCTATTGAACTGTGATGTCGTCCGGTTTGAGGAGGAGATCGAGGCGCTTGAGAGCAAAAGGATCTTCAATTCTATCAAATGACCTTAACGTCACCACAAGCTAAATAGGAGTAATCTCACACCCTGTACTGTAGGCTGGATTTTTAGAAGTGTCTGCCTGATGTACTACGAAGTCTCAGAGTGCTGCCGCACGCATTTGAATCCACGGCTGCATTTCTGCAGATTCGCATCAAAGGACTCAATGTTCTCACAGCTGAAAGTGTTCTCCTGTGCTGAGAGGAACTGAGGCAATTCATTATGAAAGCTGCCTGCGGATTGCTTTCCAACCGGCTTGGTGTGAGAATGTGCCCGTTTAGGAAAAGCCTCAGTTTCTCGCCTTTCTTTTAACATTCATGCACGAGAACTTGCAAAGGTCTGATATGCACCACTCAAGTGCTGTTCTGGGAGAATTTCACCCCCAGTCTGGTTATCTGGTGGAGGTCAACACATGAAGGCGACCCAGCTATCAGTCAGCACAAAAGAAGCTCCGTCTTAATGCATTAAATATTTCTTCTAAGCTAGAGAGAAAGAAAATACTTGCTGGGTTTTTCTAATTTAGGAATGTTATAATTTCCGTTTGCCCTTTACTTTTACTTCACGCCTTTCGATTCCTTTAGACTGTTTTTTAATGTTTCACAGTCTATTCCTTGTCAACTGCAGAAGTTAAGGGTGTTATCACGTTTATCGCGGAGAGCTTTATTTTGTAGAAGGAAGAACAAAAGTCGTCAGGAGGAAAGAGGGGAGGGAAAAAAAATGAAGACGTGCATTTATGTAACACCTTTTTGCAACTTTCCGAAAAAAAACTCGCAGCTCATTAAAAACTGATTGAAGCCTCAACGCTGTTGAAATGTAGGAAGATGCAGAAGCCAATTTATACGCAGCAAGCTACCTCAAGCAGCAATCCGATAAATACCAATAGGACATCGATGTGAACTCTGCTGCTGCTAATCGAAAGATTGGCTAACCAATAGATAGCAGAAATTTGGGATAAGGATCACATTTTCAGGCTGGCAACCTGTAATGAATGGAAAGCCACAGGGATCAGTGCCAGACACAATTATTTACTATATATATTAAATAAAGGCTTAGCTATAGCGCATTTACTTTCCTCATCCAGATTTGCAGATGACACAACAATAGGTGGGAAGACAAGTGGCAATGATGGCACAAAAATGGGCAAAACCTCGACAGATGGAATGTAATGTGGGAAAATGTGGGACTATGCATTGTGGCAGCAGGAATATAGGAACTAAATACGATTTAAATGGAGAAAGCTGAAACACCGGAGGATTTGGGAGTCCTTGCGCATTAATCACAAGAAGCTAGCGTTTAAGTTCAGCAAGATTTAGGGAAGGCAAAGGGAATGCTGTCCTTTATGTCAAGGGAATGGTGTATAAAAATAGAGAAGTATTGCTAAAACTACACCAGGTATAGATCAGATCACACCCAGAATACTGTGAACAGTTTTGGTCACCCTGTCTAAGGAGAGACACACTGGTTTTGGAGGCAATCCAGAGAAGATTCACTGGGTTTGTCCTGGGTATGGAGGAATTTTCCGATGAGGAGACGTAAAGTAGATTGGGCTTGCAATCATTGGAGTTTCAAAGAATGAGAGGTAACCTTATTGAGTCGTACAAGATTTTTTTTAGGGGACTTAACAGGATAGATGTGGATGGGGTTGTTTCCACTTGTTAGGAGGTCTAGGACCAACGGGTATAATCTCAGAATAAGGGGTTGGATATTTAAGATAGAGGTGAGGAGGAATTTCTTCTGTCAGAGGGTAGTGAAACTGTGGAATTCTTTACCACAGAGGGCTGTCCAAGCTGTGACATCAAGTATATTCAAGGCTGAGATGGACAGATTTTTAATCAGTAAGGGGTTATGGGGAAAAGGCAGGCAAGTAGAGTTGATGATTATCAGACCAATTATGATTTCACTGATTGGCAGAGTAAACTCGATGCCTGAATGGTCTCCTAACTCTGAGGATCTCAGAGGATCTTTTACATCCACATGAGATGATAGATGTGGCCTCAGTTTAACATCATTTCTGAATGATTTTGGGTCCTTTTAGGGGATGTAAAGAATTGCTAGTGCCAGCCATCCGAGGAGACAGAGATGCAGGAAGGACGTTACTGATCATATTGCTTCAATAAATAAACATACCAGGGCTGGGCCTTTTGAAACTTTTAACCATAAAACAGCTCCAAGTGAAGGTAGATATGTTACAGATCAGTGTAAAAGATTCAGGGCTTGTGAGCAGAGGGTACAACAGCTGGATTAAAAAAGCTTCATTTTCACCACAACAGTAAAGCAGAAAGTACTAATGTTTAAGCTGGATTACTGGGGACATCCACAAGCATCTAGAGATACTGATTTCAGTTTAACTTCCTCACTCCAGGGAGCCAGGCCCCCGTCTGTTCCTTGTTTGAGCAAACCAGCTGCCATGACTTTTTTTTTCCCACAGCTATTTGATCACAGAATCCCTACAGTGTGGAAGCAGGTCATTCAGCCCATTGAGTCCACACTACCCCTCCAAACAGCATCTCGCCCAGACTCAGCCCCCTACCCTGTCCCTGTAGCTGTACAATTCCCATAACTAATCCACCTAGCCTGCACATCCCTGGACACTATGGGCAATTTAGCCTGGCCAATCCACCTAACCTGCACATCTTTGGACTGTGGGAGGAAACCCACACAGATGCAGGGAAAACATGCAAATTCTGCACAGGTGGAACTGAACCTGGGTCCCTGATGCTGTGAGGCAGCAGTGCTAACCACTGAGCCACCATGCTGCCCAAGAGTAAGGTGGCCTTTCATCCCTGGGTGGTCTCGAACCACCAACCTTCCAGTTAGCAGCTGACCCATTGCACCACAGCAACAGTTCTTGTTCTTGTTAAGTTGCATGTGAAAATCTTTGAGCTTACCGGTAGTGGGCCAAATATGCCCACGGGCTTCAGGACCTGACTGTGGGATGTGACATGGGCACCCTGAGCCTGTCCCACTTATTGACCAACTCTGCCCCTGCCAGGCGGGCAATCTAAGTCTGGCCGCCCAGTTGAAGACTCTGCCAGGCGAATCAGAGGGCCAAGCGCTGAGCTGGCTCATTGGGAGAGAGGGCAAGTTGATAATCAGCAAAGTGGACTGATGATCAACAAAGTGGCTGGCTGATTACCTAAGTTGGTTACCCACTTCCATCTGGTAGGCTTCCAATCCATTTCTGGTCCCACTGCTGGGAAACCTCCCTGGATTCAAAGCACAACATATCCCAAGGAAAAGCTTAGCCGAAGAACAAAGTGGCTTTAAGAACAGCCTTAAGGCTGTAACGATGGAAAGAGGAAGGGTTGAGAAGCCTAAAGAGCTTTGGCCCCAGATAGCTGAAGGCACAGCCTCCAATGCTGGAGCAAAGAAACTCCGGAGATTCTCAAGAGATTGAGTTAATTGGCAATAAGCGTTGTTCGTGTGTCTTAGCATTCAGAAAACCTGTTGCATATTCCTCGAGTTAACTTTACAGTTCCTGCTAATTCCTGCTGGAGTATGAGTGCTTCCTATCAATTACTGTGAAGAGAGAGTGAACTGATTTTTGTACTTCATGTAGTCCAGGTGGGAAAAAGCTTGCTCGAAAAAGATTGTAATCTAATGTCCATGCGAATTTAAGTTGGCAGTGGTTGTAGTCCCTCTGATGGTAAAATTGCACTCTTCATTCAATCTGTCAGTATGTCACTCAGTGACATATTGGCAATGTGTACGTCATATCAAATGAAGTCCTTCCACTGGTACTTCACACTTTATGTAGACGCTGACATTTTTCAGATCGAATGGCAGAAACAAGAATTGGCAAGAGATCTCCCGTCCAAAGCGATTGCGCTCCCTTTGCCTGTTTCGGCTGTCAGTCTGAATTACAGCTAATAGTTGTGTGAGCAAACAGTGAAATCCTGGTGTGAAATCTTCTCAGGTCTTTGAAGCGTTAAATCATGCCCTCAATGCAATCTTTTGTGAATATATGGTTACATGAGGCTCTGGCCTTCCTTGAGGAAGTGCCATGGGCTCCTTTGCATCTGTCCAAGAAGATAGACAAAGATAGAGAGGATAGACATGATTTCACCTCATCAAAAAGACAGCACCTCTATCTTTGCAATATCAGCCTACTTGTGATCAAGGTGGGAATAAGCTCTCAGCCTTCTAACTCAGAAGTACAAATGTTACCAACTGAGCCATATAGATTTCACTTCAAACATGAGGATGTTAAATTAACAATTGTTTAGTATACCCAATTGCCATGTCTAACTTACAGCATTTTGCCCATCAAACAATTGTATATAGTATTTCGTATGCTTACGAAAGCTTAAATCCTTTCTCTCCCTTCACATGTGAGTCTCCATGTTCTTTCCCCAGCAGGGGTCACCGGATAGCCATCAGGATCGGAATTCTGGCTGGTTGCTTTCCTCTCCTTCCCTCCAGCTCCCTGGCTTGGCTCAGTGATCTCAGTTTGGACCCCTGAGCTGTGACCCTGCTGGAAGGTGTAGCTCAATCCCACGTGCGTGTCCACTGCCTCATCCGGTGGGTGGGGTTGCAGAAAGACCACCAATGACAATACATAACTATAAAGTGGTCAGTAGATATGGTCTTAAGTCGGACAAGTGCACCACCTATTTCAAAGGCATTTGCAATTAGACTTTGCACAAAAGGCAACTGTTGTTTGAAACATTAGTCGATGATCGTGAGTCCTTTTGGTTTTAATGTTGTAGGAAATTTTGCTTTGAAAATTCTCATACCTCCCCCTTCCCTTTGCTATTGTTATGTTTTCATGGAGTTATACTCAGTTGGCCAGTGGTCCCAGGAACAGGTGAACCCTCCTAACAAGTGGAAATCAGTAATCTTCATGAGTCAGTCCACACATTTAGTTCTACTGGGCTGTTTTCATGACAGAACATGGTAGCCCTGGACTGAATGTTTTCTTGTCTAGTGTTCAAGCACATGTACCTTCCAGCAATGTCTTCCTGTTCTGGCAAAATGAACATACCCACTGTTCCTCTTTCCACCATTGGAGGTTGTGCTTTCAGATGTCTGGTCCATTAACTCCAAAATTTCATCCCGAAACTTCTCTACCTCTCTATTGTTCTCATTCCTCCTTTGGGAGTGACAAGTGTGCGAGGTGGAGTGACTGAGAGATTGAGGGTGAGTGAGAGAGTGAGGGCTAGTGAGTGAGCAAGAGAGTGAGAATGAGTGACTGAAGGAGTGAAAATGAGTGACTGAGGGAGCAAAGGTGAACGATTGAGAGAATGAGGGTGAGTGACCGAGAGAGTGAAAGTGAAAGGCTCAGTGAATGAGGGTGGGTGATTGCGGGTGAGGGAGAGTGAGTGACAGAGAGTGAGGGTCAGAGATAGGTAGGGTGAGGGAGGGTGAGTGACTGAGAACGAATGAGGGAGGGTGAGTGAAGGAGGATAAGTGATTGAGGGTGTGAGGGAGGGAGGGAGGGTGAGTGGTGAGTGAGTGCACAGGGTGACTGAGCTATGCAGTCAGAGCCGAGATCACAGGGTACCTTTCATTGGTTGCTACTGAGTATATCATTTGATATTTTCAGGCACAAAGTTACTTCTGGTTAGGCTTACCATTTCGTCCAGTTGTTCCTGGTAGATGCTGTGGTCAGAAGGCAGGTCGACACCTTTATATTTTTCTACTGCTTTTCACTGATTGCCTGCTGTACCCTTTCAAACTTACCACTTTGACCGAGCTTTCAATCATGCGTCCTCATTTTTACTTAACGTGGCTGATTATCAAATTTGGCTTACATGTCTTTAATTTTAAATGGTTCAGGGAACTGGGCATAATCCCTAGTTGCCCTTCAAAAGGTGGTGGTGAGCTGCCTTCTTGAACTTCTGCAGTCCATGTGCTGTAGTTTGACCCACAATGCCCTTAGGGAGGGAATCCCAGGATTTTGACCTGGTGATACTGAAGGAACGGTGATACATTTCCGAGTCAGGATGGTGAGTGGCTTGGAACGAACTTGCAGATGGTATCTGTTGCCCTTGCCGAACTAGATGGAAGTGGTCGTGAATTTGGAAGATGCTGTCTGAGGATTGATGGTGAATTTCTGCTGTGTGTTTTGTACATGATACACACTGCTGCTACTGAGCGTCGGCAGTGGAGGGAATGAATGCTTGTGGATGTGGTGCCAATCAAGTGGGCTGTTTTGTCCAGGGTAGTGTTAAGCTTCTTGAGTGTTGTTGGAGCTGCACCCATCCAGGCAAGTGGGAAATATTTCATCAAACTCCTGAATTATTATCAGGTTTCCTTCAGTGTCAGTGGGTCAAAATTCCGTAAACACCTCACAAATAGCAGTTCAAGGAGGTAGCTCATAGCCCCTTCTCAAGGGTTATTGAGGGATGGGCGGAGAATGCTGGCTCTGCCAGTGACCCCCACAGCCCATGAACAAATAAGAAAAATCAGACTGGGTGACACACTTACCCATTCTCCCTCAGAGGCAGATGCTAAAATCATCTTCATGAAGTGAAGTTGAGTCATTGAAGCAAGAAAACATTGGTCTCAGATGGATTTCAGATCATGTCCCGGGGATTGAGTTTGAACTAACACAATACGTTGTATTAATTCACATGAGACTCTGTACCTCGCTGTTGCAATCTGTCACACAACATGAAAATGTTTCTTGTCATTTGCTACACCGTGTTCCATTGCTAACTCTGCAGCCTTCTTCCGTTAAGTTGATTTAAAGTCTTACAATGCTGATATAGAATCCCTACAGCGCGGGAACAGGCCAATTCGGCCAACTCTTTGAGGGACATCCCACTCCCTTGCTCTATTGCCGTAACACTACATTTCCCATGGCTGACCCACCTAGCCTGCACATCATGGCGCATCTTAGCATGGCCAATCCACCTAACCTGCAAATCTTTGGACTGAGGGAGGAAAGCAGAGCGCCTGAAGGAAACCTGCGCTGATACGTGGAGAATGTGCAAACTCCACACAGTCACCTTTGGAATCGAACCCAGATCCTGGCACTGTGAGGCAACAGTGCTAACCACCATACTGCCCCAAAATATGTTACAAGGTAAAAGATACGTTACGAGGAACCTCTTTCAAGGGAGTTTAAACATCCCTGCACTAGTTGTGTTTCAGTGGGTAGCACTCTCACCTCTGGAATACAGGTTTAAAACCTACTCCAGGACTTGAGTACAATGCAAAGGCTGCTCCCTCCCGTGCAGAACAGAGGGAGTGCAGCACAGAGGGAGTGCAGCAGTGCTAAAGGTGCTGTCTTTAACTTGAGATTCAGTCTGGTTACATGGCTGGATTTAAAGATTTAGTGGCATTGTTGTGAGCGAGACCCCAGGAGAGCTATCCCTGGCATCCTGGCTACCCTCTTATGCCTCAATCGACATCACCAAAAACAGAGTATCTGGGCATTCGCATGCTGCAGTTTGTGGGAACTTACCGTGCGCAGTTGGCTGTCCTGTTTCTTACATTCACTTCAGCTATGAAGATAGATCAAAGAAGTTGAGACTGTTCTCCCTGGAGAGAAGAAGATTGAGAGGAGTTCTGATTGAGGTTGTCAAACTATTGAGTGGGATGGATAATGTGGATAGGGAGAAACTATTCCCACTCATAAAAGGAACAGGTATGAGACGGTATAGATTTAAAGTGATGCGCAAAAAGAGCAAAGGGGATGTGAGAAAAGAACTTTTTCACACAGCGAGCAGTTAGGCTGTGGAATGCACTGCCTGAAAACACGATGGAGGCATATTTAATTGAGGCATTCAAGAGGGTATTGGATGATTATTTGGATAGAAATAGTGTGTAAGGGTAAGGGGAAAGGACAGGAGATTGTCACAATGTAAGAAAACTGGTCCAAAGATGAGATAACA
>NC_063338.1:6410024-6420925 GCF_021869965.1 Rhincodon typus
TTGGTGCTTCCTTTGGAACCAGAAATTATATGCCAGGTAGACAAATGGAAAATCTGAACAGAAACACTTCATTGACAATGCTCTAGACTGGACACAAACCCCACCCCTCTCGGTCACCTGACCGGTCTCTTAATAGGGCAACACCCCCAACTACATGCATAACGGTGAGAATCTGAGAGTCAAGGATAACAGGACAGGTCAAGGGTGACAGACGAAGGCTGAAAAATGGCTAATTGCAAGTCAAGGGCAAGTTTCCAGAGGGAGGCAGATCGATGGTGTTGGTGAGAAGCTCTAGGTCAAATAAAAGTTGAACATGAATGTTGGTGGGTAGTTCTAAGGTCAATATAGGCAAGACATAAGTTATGGAGTGATGATTGATGCTGATGGAGGGAAGGCCAAAAGTGACTGTGGAAGGAGCAGTAGTTGAGGATAGGTGGAAGAGGGATACAGAAATTTGAGATGGTTCTAGCCTGCCAGACTTCTGCTGCTGGTTTACAGGGAGTGAATATCTGCCCTAGTACCCCTTAAAAGATTGCACTCAAACGTTCAACCCTGTGAAATAATAACAGAATCACTGTCTTTCTCCCACTGATTAGCTGGGTACCTTGCTCATAGTTGGTCACATAATTTTGTGTACCAGCCATCCCACTTATGAGAAATGTCCTGTACACTTCCACCCTTGTCACTAACACCACTCTCCAAGATTCTGACCAGTCTCACAGACATGCACTCTCATATGCACATTCTCGCACATACACTTGCATTCAGTCTGTCACCCAAAAACACAGCTACGTGCACATGCATTCAGATAAAAATTACATTTGCATGCAAAGACACAATCTCATTTCAAACTACCTGCAATTAACAAATCACTGTGATCTTAGAAATTGGAGATAGTGCCCTTTCCAATGTGAACTAACCTTTGGCAAACCAGCTGTGTAGCTTCTTTGAACCCTTTCATACAAGGTACTGAGATGAAAAAGCTTTAGCTCAAACAATAAATCATCTTTGGTGCAGCTGCCTCTTGTATATATGATATGGTTTCAAGGGAAATGTGTAAGAGGTATTTTAAATTTATCACTGCAGAATGCTGGATAAAGAAATCTATCCCTGCTAGACCAATAGAATGACTAGCACAAAGTTACAGGGGAAAATTTTAACATGGAGGAGCACCTGGATATAGGTAGATTGGTCAGGGTAGAACAGACGAAAGTCAGCTAAAGCTGGTAAAATTGGCAGCAGGTTGTGAAACTGACTACCTCAGTTACTTCTTGGCTTCAATTGTGCATGAAATTTTTCAGGAGCCTGTTGGCAATTAATATCTGTTAGTTGCTCGATTAGAGTAATGTTGACACAGACTTCTCAGGTTAAATTATGATGCACAGATTTCCCAGCATCCTGAGATTCACCATTGAAAGCTAGATGACACTATAATGACAATCAAGGAGACCAGTTGGTGAAGTATGACACTCGTGTTCAGTAATCACAGCTGCTTTTCTATCTACTCCTAGAAAAGAGTAGTCATAGTAATTATGCTGGAAGCTTTCTTTTGATACTTTGGAGTTTCATCCTTATCTCTGTGCTCGCTGACCTATGTTGGCTCCCAATTAAGCAACATTTCAATGTTAAAATTCTCATCTTTTATTTTTAAATCACTCAATGGTCGCATGAACTTTATATCTCCCCGAGCTCCTCCAGCCCCATGACCCTACTGTCATTGAGAATACTTGTGCATTCCCGATTCTAACCATGCCATCATTGGCCCCTGTGCCTTCTGTCGTGAGACCCTAAGATCTAGAATTTCAACCCAAAACCTATCTGGAACAAAAACAAAGTTGCTGGAAAAGCTCAGCAGGTCTGGCAGCATCTGTGAAGGCAAAAACAGAGTTATCGTTTCGGGTCCGGTGACCCTTCCTCAGAACTGGAACCTATCTCGTTCTTTATCCCCTAACTCCTTCCTCCTTTAAGGCATCCCTGAAAAAGCACCTCTTTGACCAAGCTTTTTGTCACCTGCCCTCATATCCTGCATTATGGTTTGGTGTCAAATTTATTGTCTAATAATAGTCTTAAAGAGCATCGTGGGACATTTTACACTAAATTTGATGTCTAAATGTATGTTTTTATTGTTGCTTCTTCTCCAGTTTGAATGTTTCATCCATTATATCAGCTGATGCTGCATTAGAGTGGACCTCAAATGTAGAACAAGGTACATTAGAAGCAGCAGCCTGCTGCTCATGGATCTGTAGTTCCACAGGGGAAAAGGCACCAGTAGAAGGTTTCAGCTCACAGGAAGCCCTACCTGTCAAACAATGTCATCAGGAAAGGTATCAGGAATTGGTTTCCTTGACACATCAGAATAGTGTCTCTGAAGGTTCAGGTTGTTAAGACAGATCACGGTAGACATTTACAACCCGTCGGAAGAAGCTTTGCTGTCAACTGACCATGCTTTATCAGCATCTGTCAAAGTCAGCAATACCATCCTTCCCTGGGTTTATGCAGACAGATTTGCAGGACCTCACAATCAAGAGCACTGCAAAGCATGATGATCCCAACCCCGTTGGTAACACTGAGCAAGTCAGATCCGAGAGTGAAAATTGGCTTGATCAAACATGAGCTTTTGGGGCAGCATGGTAACTCAGTGGTTAGCACTGCTGCCTCACAGCACCAGGGACCTGGGTTTGATTCCACTCATGGGTGAGTATCTGTGTGGAGTTTTCACATTCTCCCTGTGTCTGTGTGCATTTCCTCCCACAGTCCAAGGATATGCAGGAACAGGAAAGCTGACATTTCGGGTCGGGAACCTTCTTCAGAAAATAGAAGGGTCCCGACCCGAAACATCAGCTTTCCTGCTCGTCTGATGCTCCCTGGCCTGCTGTGTTCCTCCAGCTCCACACTGTGTTATCTCAGAGTCCAGCATCAGCAGTTCGGACTATCCCAAAGATATGCAGGTTGGGTAGATTGGCTATGCTAAATTTCCGAAGGTGTCTAGGGATGTGCAGGCTACGTGGATTAGCCATGGGAAATGCAGGGTTACAGGATTGGGTGTGGATCTGGGCAGGATGCTCTTCGGGGTTGGAGGGGTGGGGGTGAGTTGATGTGGACTCAAGGAGCCGAACGGCCTGCTTCCACACTGTGGTGATTCTATGAGTTTAACTTTTGCTGTAGGTTACCATGTATTCACATGAGGCTGTCAGTGTTCTTTAAAAAATAACTAAATTTTATTATATAAGAGGAAGAAAATAATCAAACAAGGCTATAACAAAAACAGTTTAGAAATATCTAAACATAATTATCAAAACCGCCTCTCTCTCTGTTTCCCAGTAATATCCTTTATAGATGAAAGAGGTATGATCAGTAAGTTTACATATGACATGAAAATTAGTAGTGTGGTAAATAACAAGGGAGGACAGCTTTAGGTTATAGGTCGATATAGACGGGCTAGTCAGATCAGTTGAACAGTGGCAAATAGAAATTAATCTTGAAAAGTGAGAGGTGATAAACTTGGGAGGACTAACAAGGCAAGGGATTTCATGTTGAATGGTAAGATCCTCAGAAGTATGGAGGATCAGAGGGACCATCAAACATGTGCACGTTCATAGATTCTTGAAGGTAGCAGAGCAGGTAGATAAGGTGGTTACAGAAGGCAAGTGGAATACTTGCCTTTATTAGTCAAGGCATTGAACCCAAGAACAAAGAGGTTAAGATAGAGATGTATATATTGTTAGTTAGGCCAAAGCGAGAGTACTGTGTGCATTTCTGATCACTGCAATATAGGAAGGATG
Organism: Rhincodon typus; assembly: GCF_021869965.1. Lineage (NCBI taxonomy): Eukaryota > Metazoa > Chordata > Chondrichthyes > Orectolobiformes > Rhincodontidae > Rhincodon > Rhincodon typus. Next base: position 6,413,807 of record NC_063338.1, read on the forward strand.
TGATTGCACTTAGAGAGGGTGCAGAAGAGGTTCACCAGGATGTTGCCTGGCCTGGGACAATTCAGCTATGAGGAGAGACTAGATAGGGTGGGATAAAGCAAAGAACTGGATGCTGAAGATTGGCAACAGAAGTTGAAGAAGGGTCACTGGACTGGAAATATTAATACTGAACAAAGAACAAAGTACAAAGAAAATTACAGCACAGGAACAGGCCCTTCGGCCCTCCAAGCCTGCACCGACATGCTGCCCATCACAACTAAAACACCCTACCCTTCTGGAGACCATATCCCTCTGTTCCCATCCTATTCATGTATTTGTCAAGACGCCCTTTAAAAGTCACTATCGTATCTGCTTCCACAACCTCCCCCTGGCAGCGAGCTCCAGGCACCCACCACCCTCTGTGTAAAAAACTTGCCTCGTACATCACCTTTAAACCTTGCCCCTCGCACCTCAAATTTTTGGCCCATAGTAACTGATTCTTCCACTCTGGGAAAAAGCTTCTAACTGTCCAGTCTGTCCATGCCCTTCATAATCTTGTAGACCCCTATCAGGTCGCCCCCTCAACCTCCGTTGTTCCGGTGAGATCAACCTATGTTTTTCCAACCTCTCTTCATAGCTAATGCCCTCCATACCAGGCAACATCCTGGTAAATCTTTTCTGTACCTTCTCCAAAGCCACCACATCCTTCTGGTGACCAAAACTGAACACAATATTCCAAATGCGGCCTAACTAAGGTCCTACAAAGCTGCAACATTACCTGCCAATTTTTAAACTCAATGCCCTGGTCAATGAAGGCAAGCATACTGTATGCCTTGTTGAAAATGTACTGGCACTGGAGGCAGTTCCAAAGAGGTTCATACAATAGAATCCCTACAGCATGGAAGCAAGCCATTTGCCTTGTACCAAACCTCTGAAGAGCATCCCACCCAAACTTCCCATGGCTAATCCACTTATCCTGCACATCCCTAGGCACTATGGACAATTTGGCATGGCTGATCCACCTAACCTGCACATTTTTGGACTGTGGGAGGAAACCAGACTACCTGCAGGAAGCCCACACAGATACAGGGAGATTGTGCAAACTCCACACAGACCATTGCGGAGAATGGAATTGAACCCAAGTCCCAAGTACTGGGAGGCAACAGTGCTAACCACCGAGCCACCATGCTGCCCACTGCTCTCCTCTCCACAGATATTGCCAGATCTGTTGGGTTTCTCCAGCAATTTCTGTTTTTGTTCTTGATAGACTGGAGTTGTTTTCCTCAGAGAAGAGAAGGCTGAGGAGGGACATGATTGAGCTTTACAAAGTAATGAGAGGAGTAGACAGGGAGAAACTTTCCCTACAGTCGAGGTTTTGATCTGATTTATTATTGTCACATGTACCTAGGTACAGTGAAATGTTTTGTTTTGTGTGCAGTTCAGGCAGATTATACCATACAAAGTGCATAAGATTAATAGAACAGAGTGAGGAATACAATGTTACAGCTGCAGAGAAGGTACACACAGAGCAAGATCAACATTAAATTTAAAATTTGAGATGTCTACTCAGAAGTCTCATAACAGTGAGGAAGAAACTGTTCTTGAATCCGTTGGTATGTGTGTTTAAGCATTTGTATGTTCTGCCCAACAGAAGAGGTTGGAAGAGATAATAAGTGGGGTGCGAGGGATCTTTGATTATTTTGGCTGCCTTCCTAAGGCAGCTAGAAGTATAGATGGAGTCAATACATGAAAGGTTGGTTTGCGTGATGGACTGGGCTGTGTTCACAACTCTCTGTAATTTCTTACGGTCCTGGGCAGAGCATTTGCCATACCAAGCAGTGATGCATCTGGATAGAATGCTTTCTGTGGTGCATCAATTCAAAAATCGGTAAGAGTGTTTATGGACATGCCAAACTTCCTTAGCCTCCTGATGAACAGGAGGCATTGTTGTGCCTTTTCTTGGGATCTGCTACCAACACGATTTTCCCAGTCCACCTGCAATATGAAGTCCCCCAAGATTATTGTAATAGTGCGTGTCTTACATGCCTTTACTATCTCTTGATTTATTTTCAGAACGACATCTGACTATGAATAGGAGGCCTGTACACTTCTCCCATTATGGTCTTTTTTCCTTTGTGGTTCCTCCACTATAACCATGTGGTTTCTATGCCTTTTAGTTTTATATCACTTCTTGCTATCAATTTAATTTCATTTCTTACTAACAAGGCAAAACTCTTCTCACCTCCCCACACATCTGCCTGACAATTTAATAGGACGTGTATTCTTGGGTATTTAGTTCCCAGCCTTTATCCCCTTGCAGCCATGTCTCAGTGATGCCCAAAAGAATTGTACCCGTCAATTTCAATCTGCACTACAGTTCATTTACCTTGCTTTCGGTATGGAGCATATTTAAGTACAACACCCTCTGTCTTGTGTTGACCACCCACCCTTTTCATAGTTATTCTCATATCTGCTATGTCTGAAGTTAGATTCCTGACCCTTTCGATACTGTCTGTCCTATCACTTGTTCTGGAAACTTTAATAACCTCTCTTGAGCCTTCCCACTACCTTTAACTCGTTTAAAGTCCTTGTGACCTTGATTTACCTCAATTTGCACCATCAGTTCATTTACTTTATTCCAAATGCTTTGTGCATTAACATATAAAACCTTTAAGTTTGGTCTTATATTGAAGTTCCCTACACTTTTGTGGCTCTTTTGTATAACTTGACATTCACACATGCACTCCCTTCCTTCTATTTTTCTGGTGCAATCAATCCCACCACTAACCAACAATTCTATAACCGTGTGTTTACCTCTTTCAACTTGTTGACCCTGTGCCAATTAGCTTGTGGTGCAGGTAATAATCTGGAGATATTCCTTTTTGGATCTGCTTTGTAATCAAGTCTATCGCTGCGTATATTCCTGATGTGGAGATGCCGGTGTTGGACTAGGGTGGACAAGGTCAAAAATCACACGACACCAGGTTATAGCCCAACAGGTTTATTTAAAGACACAAGTTTTCGGAGTCTTGCTCCTTCTTCAGGTGTCACTGAGAGAGGTGACATTGGACACAGAATTTATAAGCAAAAGATCAAATGGTCATAGAACTGATGCGGTGTTGAACAAACCTAAGATGGCTGTAAAATCTTTAATGAGTTAGAAAGGATTAATATGCAAATTCCCAAAAAGTTACCTTCCTGAGTTACCTAAAGGTTTTATCAATTCCCTCGGTATACCAGATGTGACATCCCAGGTCAGACAATGCATTTTAGCTGTGAGGCCTGGTTTAGAATCTGACCTCACTCCTCAACCATATAGCATCATAGCATCCCTACAGTGTGAAAACAGGCCCTTTGGCCCAACAAGTCCACACTGACACTCAGGGCATCCCACCCAGACCCATCCCCTAATCTACACATCCCTGAACACAATGGGCAACTTAGCATGGCCAATCCACCTAGCCTGCACAACTTTGGACTGTGGGAGGAAACCAGAGCACCCGGAGGAAGCCCATGCAGACAGTGCGAGAATGTGCAAACTCCACACAGTCAGTCACCTGAGGGTGGAATCAAACCCAGGTCCCTGGTGCTGTGAGGCAGCAGTGCTAACCATTGAGCCACCGTGCTGCACCCGCTGGCTGCAGAGAACAGTATCTATTTCCCCAAATATACAATCCCTGATTACAACTACATTTGTCTTTTCTTCCCCCTCTTGAATGGCTCCCTGTACTATGGTCAGTTTGCTCATCCTCCCTACAGACCCGATTCTCATCCACACAGGAAGCAAGAATCTCAAACCTGTTAGACAATCTCAAAGGCTGAAGTTCCTTAAACACTACCTTCTGGATCCTTCTATCTGCCTCACTCATAGTCACTCTTCTGTCCTTGACCACTGACCACACTCAAGGTAGTTAATATCACAGATGTCACTGCCTTCTGAAACACAGTGTCCAGGTAACTCTCCCCCTCCGTGGTGTGTCATAATGGGTGGAAGTCAGACTCCAGCTCATCAAGTCTGAACAGGAATTCCTCAAGCAACCAACACTTGCTACAGATGTGGTTACTATGAACCACATCATACAGGTACAACACCTGCAACATCTATTAATTACTTTTGAACAGATTAAGGGGTGTAGAAGACAAAAGGTGCAGAGCTGAAAGTTAATTTGCCCCATGTTTTGGGTTCATCTGTCATAACTCACAACCTGTGCAGTTTACTTGGGAAAATTAGCATGCCACGTTGTTGCTTCCATCTCATCTATCCAACTGTTGCAAAATACTGAGCAGTTCCCCACAATTGGTAGTCTCTACGCTCAGCAGGAGGCTGGATAGTGTTGTGATGTAGCACTCTGCTCTTGAAGATTGATGTCCCTTTTAAAGGAAGGCTGTACTGAATAATGTACCTGGATTAAAAAGATGGAACCATGGCTGAGAGAAGAATCTAGGATAATGAATGCTGACACTGGAGCATTGGAGTCAGAGATAGGCTGGAAGTGAGATGGGTGCCACACTTCCACTCAGATCCAATAGGCACTCAAATAACACCTTCAGATCAAAATGGGAGCCGATGGGCAAAGGAACACCTGGGAATCCTCTAAATATGAGAACCTGGCAGCAGTAGTGCGGGAGGTCTAACGACCTCACATGAATGGTCAAGGTCATTGAATGCACTTTTATGTGACAACTCCTCCCCAAGAAAACAGCAACTTCTCATCCTGCTCAATGCACCACACCAATCACTCACCATCAGCAACTCCTGGCACCGAGGACCCAAATTGAGCAGCCACCTATTCTCACCCTTACACATTCAACAATGCTGCCAATTTCACAACTACTTCTCGTTGCCTCCACAAACCTCCAACCATTCAGCTATGGCGTCTACGTCACCAAAACAAAGTGCGTCAAAATCACTGACACTCTGTCCTCTTTCTTGCAGGACAAGGTAGCACAAAATAGAAGAAGACAATGCTGAACTAGTAGGGGTTAAGAACGCCTATCCCTCTTGAGCCCTGCAGAAATAAGAAGAGAATTTCTAGTTATATGAAAAGTGGCTGGTAAAGAATATTGTTGGTCTACTGAAGGTGGAGAGTGGGATTATTGTCAAAACCAAGGAGAAACAGTAGACATGCTAATTGATTATTTTGCTTCAGTATTCATAACAGAAAAGGAAGATAGCTTCCTGGAAGTCCCAAAGAAATTAACAGAGAATCAAAGACAGGATCTAAATAAAATCAGCTTAAGTAAATCATCAATAATGAGAAAATGAATGGATTTGAAGAGTGACAAAACTCCAGAACCTGATGATTTCCATCTGTAGGTTGTAGAGGAGGTAGGAGAGTACATTGCCGATACCTAAACCATAATCTTTCAGCATTCCCTGGATTCAGGAGTTATACCTATGGATTGAAAATTTGCTCATGTCACCCCACTCTTTAAGGAAAATAACAGAGGGAAACCAGGGAATTACAGACCAGCCAGCCTAACATTTGTGGTGGGGAAATTGTTTGAGTGGCAGGAAACAGAGAGTTGGAATGGATAAGTACTCAAATTGGCGGATGCGACTAGTGGTCTCCCGCATGGATTTGTGTTGGAGCCTCAATTATTCACAATATTCACAAATAACTTGGATAATGGCATAAAAAGTCAAATATTTAAATCTGCTCACACCACAAAATTAGGCAGCATCATAAACAATGTTGACAACTGTGTAAAATTACAACAGGCTATTGGTAGATCACTGAATAGGCAAAACTGTGGCAGATGGATTTTAGTATAAGCAAGTGTGAGGTTATCCATTTCGGACAACCAAGGTTATATCAGGGTATTTTTCAGAAGGTGCCAAGTTAAATACAGTGGATGCCTAACTAATTTGGAGTTCAGGTGGATAGCTCTTTAAAATACCACAAAAAGGTTCAGAAAATAGTCAAGGAAGCAAATAGACTACTGGCCTTCACATCTAAAGGGTTAGAGTATAACGATGCAATTGTTGTGTTGCAATTATACAAAACTCTAGTTCGACCCCACTTTGAGTACTGTGAGCAGATCTGGGCACCAGGCCTAAAGAAGGATGTTTTTGGAACTGAGGCAAGTTGAACACAAGATTACAAGGATGAAACCGGGACTTTGAGGGTTAGGTTACGAGGAGAGATTAGACAAATTAAGACTTTATTCTCTAGAATTCAGAAGGTTAAGGGCTAATCTAATGGAGTTCTTCAGGATATTAACAGGGAAAGACAGGGCAGATAAAGATATTTTATATAAAATATTTCCACTGTTTGAAGTTTCTAGAACCAGGGGAACAGTCTAAGAATTAGGGTCAGGCCATTCAGGAGAGATGCAAAGAGTAGTGGAAGTTTAGAACTCTCTTCCTCAATTGGCAGTGGATGCTAATTTAATTGTTCAATTTAAATCTGAGATAGACAAATTTTTATTAAGCAAGGGTATCAAGGGATGTGGGCTCAAGTCAGGCTTATGGAGTAAGGCCACAGATCAGTCATGATCTTATTGAAAGGCAGAACAGGCCAGAGGGCCTATGCTCCTATGTGATAACGCTTCTCTCTATGAGGTTATCTGTGATAAAGCCTGTGGAGTCTAGCATCAGCTTGAACATTGACGATAACAGCATGTTCCTTTTTCATGCTCCTTCTCAACTCCCCGCATACCCTCGTTTTGCTATCTAATGTGATGAGCAAGCTACTGATAGAATGACCTTGGAACTCTTGCTTCCCAGCCTGCCCTACTTTTCTCACACTGAAGGTCCAGTCCAATTTCATTCATTCAGACAGCTAAAAACTGCTGCATGTAGCCATAACAACCTTAGGAGAAAGAAAGATAGAGAGAGAGATAAAATAAACATTTCAGCAGGCCCTCTCTCTTGACCTGACTCTTAAGTCATGCACTCTGTTACAGGCACTGTGCAAAAGCAAGCTGCTGTGGATGTTGCAAATCTGAAATAAAGGTTGAATATGCTGTAAATTTTCAGCAGGAAAGGCAGTACCTGCTGAGACAGCAAAAGGGTTAACATCTCAGGTTTGTGGCCTTTCATCTGTATCTAACTTGGAAGAAAGTATAGAGCTGAATTCAGCACATGGTAGGTTACCTTGAGGACAAGAGAGCTGCACTCAGGCCTGGGGAAGAGAG
>NC_063338.1:6421025-6460228 GCF_021869965.1 Rhincodon typus
CTCTAGGCCCGAAACGTCAGCCTTCCTGCTCCTCTGATGCTGCTTGGCCTGCTGTGTTCATCCAGCTCTACACCTTGCTATCTCAGATTCTCCAGCATCTGCAGTTCCTACTACGCCTGGGGAAGAGTTGGTTTGTTTACCAGCTCACTGGAGAATGAGGTCAAAGACAGGTTCAGCTACAACGTACTCAGCTTGAGACCTTACGAGGGCAGCATTCAGGGCAACGCTAATGGACCAGCACACCAAACTGCTCAATCATTTGGTTAGTTGACATGCAGACAGCCTCCAGACATTGTCAGGGAGTGTGGAGGAATCTGGCTCCAGGTTGGAAGAAGACAGCACATATAATTTAGCCATAGTTTCTGTTCCTGCAAACTTGTCTCTATGGCCTTTTATTGCTGCTGCTGTATTAGACAATTCATCACCCAGAATTTATTTTTGATGGAAATGCAAATAAATAATTGGGGGAGGTGGTAGGGCTATTGCCATTGAGAGTGATGCATAAAGCTAACGATCCCACAACCAACAGATCAGATCTAAGCTATGCAGTCCTGCCACATCCAGTTGTGAATGATGGTGGACAATTAGGCAACTCACTGGAGGACGAGGCCCCATGAATATTCCCTTCCTCAATGATGGAGAGTTGAATACATCAGTGCAAAAGATAAGTCTGAAGCTTTCACAGCAATCTTCAGCCAGAAGTGCAAAGAGGATGATCCATCTCGGTCTCCTCCAGTGGTCCCCAGCATCACAGATACCAGTCTTCAGCCAATTCGATTCACTCCACGTGATATCAAGAAATGGTTAGAGACACTGGTTACTGCAAAGGCTACAGGCCCTGACAACATAGACTCACAGACTCATACATCACAGGAACAGACTGTTAGGTCCAACCAGTCCATGCTGACCATAATCCCAAACTAAACTAGTCCTGCCTGCCTGTGCTTGGCCCATACCTCTCCAAACATCCCTTATTCATGTACTTACACAATTTAAAAAAAAATTATAACAGTATCCAAATCCACTACTTCCCCTGGAAGTTCATTCCACACACGAACCATCCTCTGACTAAAAACAGTGCCTGTCACGTCTTTTTTAAATCTTTCACTTCTCACCTTAAAAATATGACCCGTCTTGAAATCCCTCAACCCTGGGAAAAGACACCAGGCATTCATATTATGCATATCGCTCATGATTTTATAAATGTCTATAAGGTCACCCTTCAACATCCTACACTCCAATGAAAAAGGTCCCAGCCTATCCAATTTCTTCTTATGACTCAAACGCTCTATTCCCAGCAACATCCTGATAAATCATTTCTGAACCCTCTCCAGCCTAATAATATCCTTCCTATAACAGAACGGCCAGAACATTCCAGCAATAGCACTGAAGGGCTATGGTCCAGAACTTGCCATACCGCTAGCTTAGCTCTTCCAGTATTGTTACAAAATTTGGCACTTATCTGACAATGTGGAACATTGCCCTGGTGTATCCTGTACATATAAAGCAGGACAAATCCAACCAAGACAATTAACCGTCAGAATACTCTTGATCATTGGTAAAGTGATGGACGGTGTCGTCAACAGCGCTATCAAGCATCTACTCAGCAATAACCTGCTCAGCGACGCCTAGTTTGGGTTCCACCAGGGCCATTCAGCTCCTGACCTCATTGCAGCCTTGGTTCAAACATGGACAAAACAGCTGTATTCCAGAGGTGATGTGACAGTGACATTCCTTGACATCAAGGCTGCATTCAACCGAGTGTGGCATCAAGGAACCTGAACAAAACTGAAATCATGGGTATCGGGAGCAAACTCTCCTGTGGTTGGAGTCATACATGGTTCCAAGAAGATGGTCGTGGTTGTTGAAGGTCAGTCATCTCAGCTCCAAAAAATCTCTGCAGGAGCTCCTCAGGGTAGTGTCATAGGCCCAACCATCTTCAGCTGCATCATCAATGACCTTCCCTCCATAATAAGGTCAGAAGTGGGGGATGTTCACCAATGATTACACAATGTTCAGCAGCATTTGTGACTCCTCAGATACTGAAACAATCCATGTTCAAATGCAACAAGATCAGGACAATATTCAGTCTTGAGCTGACAAGTGGCAAGTAATATTCACGCCACACAATTGCCAGGCTATGACCATCACCAATAAGAGACAATGTAACCACTGCCCTTTGACATTCAGTGGTGTTACCATCACTGAATTCCCCACTATCAACATCCTGGGGGTTAACACTGACCAGAAACTCAACTGGACTCAACCCACAGCAGGTGGAATGCAGCAGGTCAAGAAGGCAGCTCATCACTACCTTCTCAAGGGCAACAAGGAACAGACAATAAATGCTGGCCCAGCCAGTGATGCCCACATCTCACAAATTAATACAAAAAAAGTAGAAGGCACATTGTATTTACATATTTCTGCAGCTTTTAGGCAAGTTTCACACATTTCAAAACAGTGAGCCAGCACTGCCCAGTTGGATTATTCGCGACCATACATCACACCTCTGCTGAGTCCAGAATTTTTTCAATTCCCTTGAGCCTTGCTCGGTGTTTGCCGCCAACCAGCAGAATAAAAATCCCCCTCCTAAAATACGCAAAATTATAATTAACTCCACTTCACCTTTATAAGAAATTTTCTAAATTTTCTAGCTTTTCTTCAGGGACAGCATTGCTGGTTTTACTGCGCATTGATAGTAGAAATGGTTTGGAGCAGAATTTGGCAGTGCGTGGGAGCTGAATTCTCATGCATCCATTAACCTGGGAATTTTAGTAGGTCATTACACTTCACAAGTCCACATTAACTCTGCTCCCTCACACCATCTGGTTAATCAGTAAGTTGCAAAATTAAAATATTACTTTTGATCAAGTCATTTTTTTAAATTCCACTGGACTAAGTATTTTTTGCTAATTCAAAATGCAGAAACATTTTACAGTTGATAGCAATAATTTGCACATCTTCAGTGAGCAAAATATCAAAGCGTAAATTGAGCAATTTGCTGATTGACTACTATTTTGTAGAAGTTGCACATGACAGAGTATCAATATATTCTGGGAGCTGGAGTGCCTTCACTCTGAGAAACAGAAATAAAAGGAAACAAGATTCTGGCAACAACTGCTCTATCCAGAATGCTTATGAGTGCAAAAGGATGAGAAAATATTCTTGCTTTGTTTTTTTGTCTCCTGACTCCTGCCTAGATAGGTTACCTGGGCCACTGGCTCTCTTTACATTTGATGTCCACATGATTCAAAATCTAAAGAAGGCTATGGAATGGGAATTAAAATTGGGCACAGTAGATTATTTTTCCATTATTTCTGCTGAAGCGATGATAGGACTTGCAGAAGCTGACTATACAAAAAAGGAGGGAGACAATAAACAGGAATCTATGGGCTGGTTAGTCTAATATCTATGATAGGGAAGATGCTAGAATCTATTATTAAGGAGGTTATAGCAGGTCACTTAGAAAAACATAACACAATCAGGCAGAGTCAATGAAAGGGAAATCGTGTTTGCCTAATTGATGACAGTTCTTTGAGGAAGTACCAAGCAACATAGATAAACAGGAACCAGTGGATATACTGTTGTCTGATTTTCAGAAGGCATTTGACAAGGTGCCACATAAAGGTTACTATGCAAAATAAGAGTGCGCGGTGTTGGTGTAGCATACATAGAAAATTGGTTGGCTAATAGAAAGCAGAGAGTGGACATAATTGATCAGTGTTGGTGCATCAATTATTTACAATCTACATAAAAGATTTGGATAAAGGGACTGAAGAAATATTTGCCAAATTTGCTCATCATACAAAGATAGGGCAGTACGTTTTGAAAAAAACAGAGTCTTTAATTTGGAAGTGTGTGCAAGGTGATAGAGATAGGTTAAGTGATGGACAAACATTTAAAAGAGACAGCATAATTTTGGAAACCGTAAGGTTGTCGACTTTGGAAGAAAGAATAGAAAAGCACCATATTACAATGATGAGCTACTATCACAGAATTCTGAAAGATCTCGGTATCCTGGTATGTGAGTCACAAAGAGTTAATATGCAGGGAAGCAAGTGATTAAGAAGGCAAATGAATTATTATTATTTATTATAAGGAGAATGGAATATAAAAGTAGTGATGTGTTTCTACAATTGTATGGAGCATTGGTGAAATCACATCTGGAGCTCTGTACAGTTTTGGTCTCCTTATTTAAGACAAGATGCAAATATATTACAAGTAGTTCAGAAAAGGTTCACTTGAGTGACACTTGTGATGGGTTGGTGGGAGGGAGGTGGGGTCTATCTTATAAGAAAAGATTAGACTGGCTGTGCCTGTATCTATTGGAGAGGGAATCTTATTGAAACATTTCATCCTGAGGGGATGTAACAGGCTGCATTTTGAAATGATGCTCCCCCCGTATGAGAGCATTTAAACTAGAGATGCATAGTTTTAAAATGAGCTGTCTCCCACTTAAGAATTCGATGAGGAGGATTTTTTTCACTCAGTTGGTGATCATTGGAAATTTTTGGAATTCTTCCTCAGAGATTGGGGTCATTCGATGCTTTTATGGCAAAGCTAAAAAGATCCTTGACTAACAAAGGGGTCAAAGGTTATTGGAGATATGTGGGAATGTGGAGTAGTGCCCGCAGTCAGGTCAGCCATAAATTATTGAATGGTGGTTCAGGCTAGAGGGACCAAATATCTTACTTGAGTTCCTAAATTATTTTGTAATCTATCACATACCTGCCACTGCCTTTTCAGCTGTTGCTTTATGGAGAACAGGAATTAGATCTGCCACCTTTCAGCTTATATGATCAACTAACGACAGTTTCAACAGCTTAGCTGTCAGACGAGCCTCAAGTATATATTCTTAGATGAACCACATTACTCATGCCACATGTGCACACGTAGAAGCCAACAATAGAGGATAGTCTTGGCTCAAGGTATCTTTCTTGCCTCTGAATCAGTGGTAACTGTCATCTGTTAAAGCTGAAACCCTCGGAAGATATGTGTTTGTTTATATGTTGCAGGTTGATGTGGGGGTCAGTTAGCTCAATTGTGATGCAGAGGGATGCCAACAGCATGTGTTAAATTCCTGCATTGGCTGAGGTTACCATGAAAGACTCTCCTTGTCAACCAATCCCCTTGCCTGAGACACAGAGACTCCCAGGTTAAACCACTACCAGTCGCCTCTGTCTAATGAGAGAGCAGGACTGTGCTGACTTTACCTTTTACAGCTTGATGTGCGCCTAATTAGAAGCATTTGTGTGATGCACCCCTTATGATTGTCTGAATATTTTGCATGGATGAATAGCAAAAATGTAAAAAGCATAAGGCTATGTTGCATCATGGCATGGATTCCAGACCAAACAGGCCTGTACTTTCAAGACAATTACATGACATCGCAACACATTACATTTGCATTATAAAGGTGCCTGTCCCACCTTTAGTCACTCTGTCTATGCAGTGGAATCAGTCGATTATGTGTGTGTGTGGTGTGTAGTAATATTAGGAAGCACAGAATCCAGACTTTGTGTGGAAATCTATGTTATCGCAGCCACGTAAAGAGTTTATCTGACTCAACAGAGCCTAGTCTCCATGGTATAAGTTACACGAATTAACTAAGAGTAAACCACAACTACCATCATGGTGCCAGCAAGAAGATACTAAAAGCTAGTTTTGACAGCTAGTCAGTGGGGTAAGTGGACATTAAAGGCTGAAAAGGTGATAATTTAAAAAAGGTTGCATGAAATCATCATTCGTTTTTTGAAGTGAATGCCATTTATGAAAGCATAGAGAAAATTACAAACCTGAAATTTTTAAAGGGGCAGTGAATTGCAGGGGAAAAATAAAACAACATTTAAAAAAAACACCTTGCAATAGATTCTTTTACTGGCATTTTAAACAGCAAATATATGGAAAGCAAACACGTATCTGTTGATCAGCATTCAATTGACATTCATTCAGAACTTTACTAAACTTGAAACACTACTTGAATGCTGTTAGAGAATCTGAAGCCTTTATCTCCATCCAAGAGCTATATCCCAATGGAATGTAATGCCTGCAGTATGTGCCTAAAGTGAAATTGATGTAAGTGCAAATATCATCCTCTTACATATCTTACATGAGATATACTCAGGTAATTGATACAGCATCATGCCGTCCACACTAGACAGCTAATTGCTTACAACAGGTTCAATATCCCATGTATTGATATTGTCCATCTTAAGGACCAATATGGCTTGTCAAGATGGATAACTGAAACCTTTCATAAGATGGAGTACACTATTGATCTACCAACATGCATGGATCTAAACATTACTATGATCTACAAGATGACAAATCTGAAAAATTGCAGATTGCAAAGATTACAGATTGCAACGTCAACCTCATGCATTTTGGTCACAGCCAAGTGGCGCAGTTTCAGAAAGTTACTTCAGATGATGACGAGCTGCAAGAGCTCAAGAAAATCATTATCAATGGATGGCCTGAACACATCCAAGCAGTTCCCCTGCAGGTAAGCTCATTCTGGTCAATCAAAGACAAACCAGGACTCTCCAAGAGTATAATCTTCAAAGGCAAATTGATCATTATTTCACAAGCTCTACTTCAAGACATGCTTGACCATGCGCACACAGATCACATGGGCACAGAAAGAAACCAAGAGTTTGAATGTGAATGCAAAAGTTGGCCCAATATTAATATGGAATTAATCAACTAATCAAGCCGTGTGAAGTATGTCTATTCTATCTAACTCAACAATCGGAGATCTTCACCTTACACATCAAATTTCTCCTGAGCTGTGGTGCAGGTTTGCAATTGATCTTTTCCATGTCCAAGGACACAAATGCATTCAGGTGGCTGACCATGTCAGGGAATTGCCCTTTGTGAAACAAATGAAAGATGGTGTAAAGTTGGTGAGACTTTTTTAAACTTATTCATTTCATGGGATGTGGGCATCGCTGGCTGGCGAGTATATGTTGCCCATCCCTGGTTGCCCTCGAGAAGGTGGTGGTGAGCTGCAGTCCACCTGCTGTGAGTTGACCCACAATGCTGTTAGAGAGGTAATTCCAGGTTTTTAATTCAGCAATAGTGAAAGAACGACAATATGTTTCCAAGTCAAGATGGTGAGAGTCTTGGAGAGGAAACGCAGGTGGTGTCATCCCATGTATTTTCTAATCTTGTACTTCTAGATGGATGTGGCCGTGGGTTTGGAAGGTGCTGTCTAAGGATCTTTAGTGAATTTCTGTGGTGCATCTTGTAGATAGTATACACTGCTGATACTGAGCGTCAGTAATGGACAAAGTGGATGTAGTGCCAATCAAGTTGGCTGCTTTGTCCTGGATGGTATCAAGCTTTCTGAATGTTGCTGGGGCTGCACCCAGCCAGGCAAGTGGGAAGCATTCCATCACACTGCTGGCTTGTGCTTTGTAGATGATGGACAGGCTTTGGGGAGTTGGGTGTTGAGTTATTCGTTGCAGTATTGCTAGCCTCTGACCTGCTGTTGTAGCCACCGTGTTTATATGGCCAGTCTAATTAAGTTTCTGGCCAATGGTAACCCCCAGGATATTGTTAGTGGGGGATTCAGTAATGGTAAAACCATTGAATGGCAAGGGACGTTCGTCAGATTGCTTCTTACTGGTGAAGGTCATAGCCTGGCATTTGTGCAGCACAATTGTTACATGCCACTTGTCAGCCCAAATATGGATATTGACCTGATCTTGTTGCATTTGAACATGGACTGCTTCAGTATTTGAAGAGTTGTGAATGATGCTGAACATTGTGTAATCATCAGCGAATATCCCCACTTCTGACTTTATGATGGAAGGAAGGTCATTAATGAACCAACTGAAGAAGGTTGGGCCGAAGATGCTACCCAGAGGAAATCCTGCAGAGATGTCCTGGAGCTGAGATGACTGACCTCCAACAACCATGACCATCTTCCTATGTGCCAGGCATGACTCCAACTAGCAGAGTCTTTGCCCCCTGACTCATGAGATAGTAATTGGCTGGGTTGGATTTATCCTGATTTTTATGTACAGGCCAAAGCTGAGCAATTTTGCACCTTGTCAGGTAGATGCCAGTGTTGTAACTGAAAAGCTTGGGTAGGGGAAGGGCAAGTTCTGGAGCACAGGTCTTCAGTACTATTGTTGAAATGTTATCAGGGCCTCGAGCCTTTGTACTATCGAGTGCCTGCAAATGTTTCTTGATATCATGTGAAGTGAATCAAATTGGCTGAAGACAGGTATCTGTGATGCTAGGGACTATTGGAAGTGGTTGTGATGGATCATCCACTTAGCACCTCTGGTTGAAGATTGACCACCATGTTCAATATGTTCAGTGTACCTCAACAAATTGTGTCCAACAACATTTTGTAGTACACTAGACAACCCTAGTGTAGGAAATGGAATGTCCAACATACTACATCCTCTTCTCTCTGCCCTCCCTTGAATGGTCTCACAGAATTCACTGTTCATACCATAGAATCCATGATCAATAAATGTAAAGCAACTTGCCAAGATTTCTGTATGGCAATGCTAAATTTATGTGCTCTTCCTCTAGGCAATAGCTTACCCTTACCAGCAGCTTTCATGTTTCAGAAACACATCCTCACATTTCTTCCCTTCCACGATCTCACCATTCAACCACATATGCAACAATGCCTTGTTGGAAAGAGGGAGAAAATAGTACAACAGCAGGATCATAGAGTCATAGAGTCACACAGCAATGGCCCAACTCGTCCATGCCGACCAAGGTTCCCAAACAAAACTAGTCCCACTTGCCTATATTTGGCCCATACCCCCGTAAACCTTTCCTATTCATTTGAGTACATGTGGCAATAAAGCTAATTCAATTCAATTCAATCCAAACAGTTCCATGTTTCAGTTCCTAATGGCCCTTAATATAAGGGAGACAGAGTCAATGAAGATACAATGGGCCAAATAACCTCCTTCTGCACAATAATGATTCCGTGATTCTGTGTATTCTTAACATGCTTCCACGCTTGGGGAATGAAATACTGTTTTTAAATGCATTTCATTATCATGTAAAGATGAAAACGGGTCCTGTAAAAACATTTTTAAAAACTCAAGCTTACACACATTCATCTTCATACAGGATGTCCAGACAGTTTCATATTCCAGTTCCTTACAGTTTTTAAAGATAAATATGCATTCTTGACGCTTCTCAGTTGTTGTTACTTTGTTGGATCCTCAATCACCCTGAGAAGATGGTAGCCAACCTTCTCCTTTAACCAAATTATTCTGGCACACCAAAGGGCAGTCAAGCCTTAACCAGACTGGTGTGGGATCGGAGTCACATGTAGGCTGAAGCAGATAAGGATGGTAGGATATCTTCCCTAAAGAATATTAGTGAACTGGTTTGGTTTTTATAATAATCCAAAAATGTTGTTGTCACTTTTGCTGATAACTATTTTGAGAGTATATCGGTTAGTTTGTTAAGAGAATGTGTTGCATAATGTAAGTGAAATTATTTGAAGATATGCTTAAAGAAATAGTGATGTAATGCAGAAAGTAGCACAATATCACATGCAGGAGATATCTTAGTCAGTCAGTATACTAACAACATGAAGAAGCCTCCATTAAAATTCTATGCCCAACTACTGTGACTGCCCTTCAGCTTTGTTTGCGTTTGCCAAGAATATGATATACAACAATGCTAGCTTTCAATTCACTGACTTTTTTAAAACTAGAATTCAGAGTTTCAAACTGCCATGATTTGAACAGATCGCTTCTAAGTTGTTAATCTGGCCGTCTAGAATGCTAGTCCAGTAACATAAGCACATACTAACCATACCCTGATATGCTAGAACAATAAGTTTACTATCTGGGCTGGTGAACTAAATTTAGGAACAGGAGTGGATTATTTAGCATCTCAACCATTAAAAGGTCATTGCCTGTATGTATTTTCACGGATTCATCAGTTGAACACTGCTTGTGCTGAAAAGTGAATATTATAATATAATGGGAGCAGCCCTATGGCTCAGTAGGACTATGGCGACTTTAATTCATTCACGTTATTTATGTTGGCTGCTGCTAACAAATCCAGAGAGATCATAATAACAGTGCAGTGGTTATGTCTGATTTTTCCCCATGTATCAGTTATTACAATGGATCGTTATTACAGACTAGTTTTCTCAGTGAGTAAGCTTTCAGAGCAAAGGGAAATGCAAATGAACTTTTGTTAACTGCTTTTTTCTTTTCTGTATCTCATATTAATAGATTGCATATTGATGGAGACATCACCGGCAGAGAGTTCTGAAGTATTTGAGACGTTATCATTCCCTGTGAAAAGGTAATATTTATACATTTGCTTTCTCAAACTTTATTTCTTCATTTTTCTTCCCTCCTGTAGATGTTGCCTCATTGATAAACTGTTTGCCTTAATTCAAGGTAATATTGGGTAGTTTGAAGCTGAAGATATAACTTCCTACAATATCTTCCCAAAGAAAAACCCATGACTGGTTGTCATTGGGACTGGAGCTCAGGTTAAAACTTATCAAAAGCAGGGTTCATGTTTTAACATCTGAAAAAACAGCCAAAATCTGCAGTTTGACAGTCAAATAGTTGCCCCTAGATGTTCAGCAGGGAGATATCTTGAACTATTACAAGCGCCATAGTCACCCTTGTTTTTGTATAGTGTTGTTATCTATGTGTCATGCATATCTTGCAGCTTTGCCCTATCCATCACCCTTCTCTCCAACAGAGACAGAGGTTCACATTAATGCTACAGGATGCCAGTTTCCCAGTCTTGATGTGTTCAGGCAGTATAGTAATAGAATTTAGAGCATTGCCTGTGACAAGTTAGTCAATTGCTTTATAAAAGAGTTGTTGTATATTTAGTTCTACCATGATAGATAGGCTTTCTCTGGTGTCTATTGTGTCCACATTGACATTGCTCTACCAGAGTGCAATTCAAGATCGGTGCTTCATTCATCTCACCAAATGTTTAATGCAGACAATAATGACCTCTTCTGCCATTGTATCCAGTGGAATCATTTTCTTTGAGGATGGATCTGTTGCCTTTTCTAATCTCCTCGTACATATTGCTATTCATTCCGTATGTCCAACAACATCTGGTAATTCTAGTAGAATTGCAACTACTAGTCATTGGTGCACTGCCTAGCAATCTGTTGGACTTTATTTCAACAAGTTCTTAGTTACATCACCTGAATCTCACTTGAAATGAGCGAACGCAGATAGCTTGGCTTTAATAATGGGAATGTCACTGACATTAACCTTGAATCTGCCAGCATTTTTCTGTTCTTGTTTCCCATTTGTTAAGGGTGCAGTATTGTATATAGAGTCTCAAACTGGTTCCATTTCACTTCCGCAATCTGTCTGGGAACACCTATGCGACTGAGCTATGGAACGTTGGTTTTGTCTGGGTGACTAGTACAGCTGGTATTGACATCAGGATGGCATTTCTGCTTCATTTGAAAACCCGTCAAACGGAGATTTCTCACGTGAAAACAGATCAGGGAGCAATCTGTGGTGAGTGCATGTGTTCGGAATGATATTCAGAGAATCAAGTTTAGTAACGATCTGATTTAATTGGTGTCAGAGCCCTGTTTTTGGATGACACCAGGACACTTCGTAAAAACCAAAGGGTATAGAAATAGGAGAAGACCATTTGGCCCCTCAAGCCTGCTCCACCATTCAGCCAGATCATGGCCGGTCCTTCCCAAGCCTCAGCTCCTCTTTTGTGCCAGCTTAACATAGCCATCAACTCCTCAATATTTCAAAAATCCATTTACCTCCTCTTTAAATATTGCCCAGCGATCTAGCTACCACAATTCTCTGTGGTATAGCATTCCAGATGTTCGCTATTCTATGAGAGAGGAAATTCCTTTGCATCTCAGTTTTAAATCAGTGTTACTTTATTCTGTAAATTTTTATGGCTTGGTTTGTTCTATAAAAAGGATGCTAATTGCACAAAATTCATCATGGCAGCAAAGCTCATTTAGGTCTCTGTCCATTCTTATTTATTTTTTCCCAGGCCTTCATCTTTGTTGCAGGAGGTTCGTGCCCCATCGTCTGTTCCTACTCTTAAATCTGAAATCCCCCGTAGCTACAGATGTTCTGTCCTGAATCCAAAATGTCAACTCTGATTTCTCTCCGCGGATGCCGCCAGTCCTGCTGACTTTTTCCAGCAATTTCTGGTTTTGTTTCTGCCCTAGGGATTCTATTATTTTCAGCATCAAGCTCCTCATAGAACCTCTGAAGCCCAGTTTTGGAGCAAAGGTATTCATGAGGTTAACTGTCCCAGTTTGAGTTGAGAGGCAAAAGGAGAGAACATATTCTGAACTGCTCATGGGGGATTCCATCATTGACAGTTGCAAGTTCCTTACAGCAAAGCTTCACTCATGCATTTCCTTTTCCCGTTGCAAATAAACATGCAATGTTTCTCTTTCAGTGATTTACTCACAGCAAGCCTGGTCTCTTGGAGGGAAGCTAAATTATGTTCAGCCTATCAAGTTTCATAAACAATACACCAAGTTTATGCATATCACTGACCGGTTGTAAGTCACCTGCCAGTCCTGTACTTATGGTCCTGATGTTCTACCTTGCCTTTCAAAGAGTCTTTTCCCTTTTCTCTTTTCATTTGTTTTGTTGTTTTACTGGTATCATGGGTTCTGTCAATTGTTGACAGGCAATCTAAGCTGCAATCATTCATTGAAGTGATGTGCCAACACCTTCCTGGTGAAAGATTTGTAACATGAGGGGTCAGTGCGATATATTGTCTCCTCCAAACCTCAGAGACATCCCATAGCCTGTCTTCTACACCATTCAAGTTGGGCATATTTCTTGTAACTGCTATCTCCTATGTTGTGTTAAAGATCAGCAGGAAAACTGCAATGTCCTCTGGAGACATGAAGCCGCCCGAAGCTCAAGATTCCCCTTACAACCTGTACAGTTGAGTCCAAAGAATGCAGAGCATAATATTTGGCACTCAATTGTAAGAGTTGCTGGAGAATTTGCCATCAGTCCACTTTCAACTCTACTCCTGATTTTTTGGCCTTAAATTGTAACTCTCCTGAGATCTCTGCAAGATAACATTCATGAAAACTATCATTTATCTTGCAAAATTGTAACATCCAGTGTACGGAAGCTTAAAGAATAACATTTAAGCTTCTGTACACTGGACATTACAATTTTGAAAAATAAATGATAGTTTTCATGAATGTTATTTTGTAATTAAAAGTTTTTGGTAAAATTTATCAAAACAAGAAACTTGTTCAGAGATCTCTACAAGGCAGTGGAGCTATTCATCCTTAGCTGGCTGCTTGGTTCAGGAGTGCCAGGTCATGTCCACATGCTAGTGGGCCTACACAGCATGTCTAAGGGCCAGACCTCCCCTTGGTACCTCTGAATCTTTACCTGAGGCCATGTGGGACCCAATTTCCACGTGTCACCACAAAGAGACACAGTTAAGGACTTGCCCTATCAAAACTTATACACTTGATGCTGAAGTTTGCATTACTGTTAGCCCACTGTGTGGGCTAAAAATGAGAAGCAAACTGGCACATAAAAGCAGAATGCATGTTAACTCTCTGCACCCACATACTACACACATCATACACTGCTGGATACATGAATATATTATGAAAACAGAAATATAGCATAGTCATAAACTGCATGCTATCCAGTTAGTAAATTGAGGAATCCATTTATGTTATTTGTTACTGAGAGGTCAGGTGTTTGCCAAGTTCCTTTGTTCTATGAAGCATTAATACTGTCTGTGAAAAGTTCTTGCATAATTTCACTAATAATTGGGAAGAGTGGTTTGAGTTTTAAAAATTATAATCACTGTGGATATGTGGCCAATGTATTAAATTATGCAAATTGAACCTGTTGTGCAAATGTAAATTGGATTAATTAGCAAATAGTTTTTCCCAAGTACCTAAAAATCATAAATGGAATTGTTATTCATTGTGGAGATTGTACCTGCAGTGCTAAATTGGAGAACTTATTTCAAAGCATGTTAATTAGTTATAATTTGTAGTTATATAAAGATATTATTGTGCCACTGTACCAGAAGCAAGAGCTTTAAGCTTTTTTTTGGTAACTTTCAAAGATTTTTTTTCTTAACTGAAAGGCTTGTTAAAGAACTAAGTACCATAATATTGAATTATTCCATGTAATGGAGAGCTTTATGTATGTTACGTTGACTACACAACTGCTTTGGGCTGGTACACCTTAACAGCACACTTCATCTCTTTGCTTTCCTAACTTCAATACTCCATGGCATTAATTCTAAAGATCAAATTAAATCTGAGATAATAGGAACTGCCGATGCTGGAGAATCTGAGTAACAAGGTGTAGAGCTGGATGAACACAGCAGGCCAAGCAGCATCAGAGAAGCAGGAAAGCTGACGTTTCGGGTCTAGACCCTTCTTCGGAAAAATTAAATTAAATCTGAGATTTTTTATATTTCTATTTATCATTGCAGCCTCAAAAACACCTTGAGCCAGATATCAAGTAAATCTTTGTCTACTCTGTTTGAAAAATAGGCTTTAAGCCTCCACTCAGAGGGGCTCCCAAACTGCACAAGAGTAAATAGTTTTCTGTTTCAAATGCCAATCGATTCATGGAAGTCCCTGACAGAGATAGGAATTTTCCCATTCAGAGTAAGGAAAAGGAAATAGGTTGTATAAAAGGCTGCTGTTACAATAATGTCCATTTCGCAATGTTGCAGTTATTTGCAACAAGTTTCCACAACCATCCTCACTTGCCCCCCGCCCCCCAACAAAATCAGTTTTGAGGGAAGAGTTCTTCCAAGAATTCAATCATAAATATACACTTAAAAGCAATGATCTCTCCCTTCCTTCTAATGCCATCATTGTTACTTTATGTGGGATTGGAAGTTGACTTTGTATTCGTGGCTCTGCCTTCCTTACAAAGTGGTTTGTGACAACAGTTGATCAGGAGGTCAAAGAAGCATTCACTTCACCTACCTAAGTTACATTTGAATCACCATCTTAGCGATGAAAGGTACAGTGTTGTGGCCCACTGCAATGTGTACATTGTACAATTTATAGTCTGCTTTGGGCTTGATTGTACTCTACAATAAAGTCATCTTTTTCCTTTGTTAGTGAAATATAAGTGGCTACATTTTTTCCTTGATTTGTGCGTAGAGTGACATTTTTTGGCTGGATTCTTAACATAACCAGCAAATATCAGAAGAGATGTATGCAATTTTACCATTGATGAGATGCTAGTATGTGATGCATTTGAGCAGTGTGAATTAATCCTTCAGTTTGTACACAATGATAAGTGGACAGAATACTTTATTCTCGTATCATAGACTTATAAAGAGAGAGCTTATACACTTCACCATCACATGGAGGTGGAATAGTCAGTGGAATGAAAAAGGTAAAGGAGAGAACAAAGGCAGTAGAAAAATTATAAGCAGAACTAAAGGGTCGCAAAAGAATGCAAAAGAACAGATAAATCAGAGAGGAACTGACAATAACAGAAATAGCTTGGAAGTTGTGAGTAGCACAGGGAGAGTGGAAGAGGCAACACAAGGAGACATCAGATGGTGAGGTAGGAAGAGAGATAGAACAACATTGATTGCAGACAAGGGGATAAGGTGAAGTATTAAAAAGGTGTGGATGAAAGAGAGAGAGGAGGGCAGTGAGAAGAGACTGTTCAGACAAAATAGGAAAGTTAGAATAATGAAGAAAAGTGCAGGTGAGGGGGAGAATTTAAAATGAAATATGTTGCAAAATGAAGAGTTTTGGATGTTGTTGAAATGCACCTGCAAGGTATCTTGTACAATTATCAATACTCAATTGGAAATACATCATGGATGTGAAGATACCAGGAAATAAAGTCAATTCTCTAAATCACATACTTTTTACCTGATGCTATTCAAACATCTCTTCTCGTTCTGCTGTCTTTAGTCTTAGAGGAGAGACTGGATATGTTTTCCTTGGAGCAAAGGTGGCTGAGAGGTGATCTGACTAAGAGGTATAGACAGAGTAGATTGTGGTAAACATATCTGAGATTGGATAGCATACGTTTAAGGTGTGGAGTAAGTGGTTTAGAGGAAATCTGAGGAAAAATAAAATCAACCAGAGCGTGGTAAAAAAAATGGAACACACTGCCTGAGAGGGTGGTGGAGGCAGATAATCTCGCAACATTTAAGAAGCATCTGGGTGAGCACATAAGATGTCAGGGCATAGTTGACAATGCAGGTAAATGGTAGTTTGTTGTTTGTTGGTCAGCATAGTCCTGGTGGGCCAAAGGGCCTGTTTCTCTGCTGTAAGACTCTGTGACTTGTGCTGTGCATCTCCAAATGGCGAGCATAATATAAATTCTGATTTTCTTTTGCAAGAGCTTCCGCTTCGTCCCCTTACAATAGGAGTCCCATTGTTCTTACCCTCCATCTCAGCAGCCACTGTATTAAAAGCCATTCTCTGCCATTTCTGTAACTTTCCATATAATGCCATCACCAAAGACATCTTGTCTTTCCCTCAGCATTCTGAAGGAACCATTTCCTCCTCAAAACTCTGGTCCATTCCTCAATCATGCCTAGAATTCCCTCATTGTTCCACACAAACTCTCCATTCAACTGCTGGAGATGCATTGCCTGTCCTTTTACCTCCTTCCTGTTTGCTGTCCATTTCCCCAAATATTCCTTCCCACTGAAACAACTGTTTAAGCATGCTTCTTTCAATTTGGTATAAGGTAAAAATGTAAAGTCACTCACTGCCTCACTAGACTGGTGATGAGCTTAACCTGAGGATCACGCTGCCTCAGGCAAGGGGTAAGGTTCCAGTTTCAAATGGTAACCTTCATTCCAGTTTGTTTCCTTTTCTTTGTAGGTTTCAGTTTTCCTCTTGACTTTTGCTTTTGGCCACTTATTATTCTCCTCTAGACACACCCCATGTTCACTTAGAGATAATAAGAACTGCCAATGCTGGAGTCTGAGATAACAAGGGGTGGAGCTGGAGGAACACAGCAGGCCAGGCAGCATCAGAGGAATAGGAAAGTTGACATTTCAGGTCGAGACACTTCTTCAGAAATTTTCTGAAATGTCAACTTTCCTGCTTCTCCGATGCTGCCTGGCCTGCTGTGTTCCACCAGTTCCACGCTGTATTCTTTATGTTTATTCACTTGTCCTGTCACTGCTTACTTTAACTTTGTATCACAAACTCCATTGTCATTTAATCTCTCCTGTCTTTCATATTATCATGGACTGCCTCCTTTTGTTCTTCTTTCTCCTCCTTCCTTTCACCTACTTAGTGAAAACCTATTTCTAATTTTGCCCAATTCTGAGAAAATATCATCAGCCTGAAGCGTTAACTCTTTCTTTCTCCAAATGTGCCTGACCTGCTGAGTATTCCCAGCAATTTTCTGTTTTACTTACCATAAAAACATCATTTATACTCACAAACTAAATCAGTATGAAGCCAAGAGTGTTGTAACATTTTTTTGTGATTTGGAAACCCTTTCACTCTGTCCATGCCACTTTCTAATCCAAGAGACTTGGCTTCACATTCACATCAAACTGCTTTTGCTGAAGTGTAAAGCTATAAACATTTTGAACATTTCCTACACTAGAGGTTTTAAAAATCTCATAGATAGCCATGTTGCTGCTTTACAGCATAAAAAAAAACAAGACCTGCTGTGGGTCCTTTACAGCATGTTTGATCTGTGATGGAATAGGTTGGACATTAAATCTAAATTGCCTGGCTGTTTGTGGTAGAGATTTAAATGTGGAGGGGAAAGGAAAGGTTGTAATTTAGGATGATTATCCAAACTCTCTGTGGGAAGGGAAGAACATTAATGGGATAAATCACTCACAATTGATCTAGGTCAGGGTAATTGTGACCTTGGAAGATAGTAACATAAAAAATGCCCCTGAAGTGAACCTCCTGTTTTTCACTTCCATTCAAACCAATGGAATGAAAATGTGGAGAGATATTCCCATAATTTTTATGTTACTCTGTCACCAAAGTCAAAATTAGGCCAGATGAATAAGTTGGTTTATCAAGTAATTTTCTGACTTTGAGTTCTGTGCTGTAATTTTCTTTGTTCTTTTTAGTTGTGAAAGGCAGCATGTCGGTGCAGGCTTGGAGGGCCAAAGACCTTGTTCCTGTGCTGTAATTTTCTTTGTTCTTGGCAGGAGTCTCTTATCCAAAACTACAAGCTGGAAATTGGACACACATTTCCAACTGCAAACCCAAACAGTACGTCTTGCGGAGTTGTCTAATGCCCTACATGTCATTCACCTTGCATGGTGAATCAGCTCCATAGATATATGACAACTTAATGCTGTTCACATTTAAAGCTGGGCAGTTTTTTTTTAAGTAGCCAAAATTGCACATTTCAATCCTCATTGACACCTGTGCAGCATTGTCTATCATTCACACATCTCAACTGCTTCACAAAAGCCACCAACTACCACTAAAGTTCTTTAGTTAGCAACCCCCATTTTACTAGATTCCTCATGAAAGTTTCAGGGCAATCAGACTGTTGTCCTTCCAATACTAAGTTGTGTTAATGTTGCAGTGGTGGGTATGCATATGGTTGTCACTTGCTGGACCTCTATTTGAAGTCCATTCCAAATTAAGCAAGGGAGAATCAATTACATTGTTGCCGGGAGTCACATATCATTCAGACAACAACTGTACTTATTGAAATATCATTGAGTTGTCAGATTTCTAGTGACTCAGAAGCTGAGAGGCTCTTTGTTCAATGAAACAAGAACAATAGTCTGCAGTTTGTTACTGTCCTCTACAGGACTGCCTTGTGGAAGCAGGGTTAGCTTTCGAAAGGAAAGTAGTTTAGCAAACTGGAGTGGTGATCATCTTAATTGATCTGAAATAAGCAATTATAGAAATAGAGTGCTGCTGGTGCAAAAAGTCTATTACATATCAGGCCACTGTGCTTGCAAATGACACTTGGTACAGCATAAGCAGGGCAACAGCCAGAGATCTCAAACCATCCACAGAAACTTGCTAGCTCTTCTCCTTTCCAAAGTCTCAGAATATGTCACCTTAGATAACATACATCAGTCAGTAGATTGTCACCACTATTTTAAAGTGAATAAGCAGGCTTGCTTTGCACAACAGTTGGGTTGCAAAATGCTTTTAAAACTGTTCACCTGATTCCAGCAATGTATGTAATGGGCAGGAAACAACGAGTGGAGGTAAGTTTTTATTTCCAGGTTGGTGACCAATGATCAGTGGGGTTCCACAGGGATCAGTGCTGGGACAACAACTGTTTACAATATGTGTTAATGACCTGGAGGAAGGAAGTGAATGTACTGTAGCCAAATTTGCAGACGACACAAAAATAGGTGGAAAGGCAGGTTGCGAGAGGCATACAAACAGTTTAAAGACAGACATTGATCAGTTAAGTAAGTGGACAAAAAGTAGGCAGATAGATAATGTGGGAAAATATGAAATTGTTCATTTTGGAAAGGAGAACAAAACAAGGTATTAGTTAAATGGAGAAAAAACTATAGAAAGCTGCTCACAAAGGCACTTGGGTGCACTTGTGCACGAAACACATAAGCCTAGCACAGAGGTGAGGCAGGTAATCAGGAACACTAATGACATGGTGGCCCTTATTTCAAGGGATTTGGAGTATAAGAGTAGAGATGTCTTACTGCAACTGCTCAGTGATGCCCATTTTGACCTCTGCCATGGCCACTCAGCTTCTGACCTTGGCTTAATCATGGACAATAGAACTGAATTCCAGAGGTGAGGTGAGAGTGAATGCCCTTGACATCAAGGCTGCATTTGATTGGGTGTGGTATCAAGGAGCCCCAGCAAAACTGGAATTAATAGGTACCAGGGGATAAACTTTCCAGTGGTTGGAGTCATACTTGACACGTATGAAGGTGGTCATGGTTGTTGGAAGTCAATCATGTCAGCACCAGGACATCTCTGTAGGAGATCCTCAGTGCAGTGTCCTCGGCCCAACCATCTTCAGCTGCTTCATCAATGACCTTCCCTCCATCATAAGGTCAGAAGTGGGGATGTTTGCTGATGATTGCACAATGTTCAGCATCATTCACAAGTCCTCAGATACTGAAGCAGTCCATGTTCACATGCAACAAGATCTAGACAATATGCAGGCTTGGGCTGGCAAGTGGCCAGTAACATTTGTGCCACACAAATGCCAGGCTATGACCATCATGAATAAGAGACAATCTAACCACCACCCCTTGGAATTCAATGGTGTTACCGTCACTGAATCCCCCACTATCATCATCCTATGGGTTACCATTGACCAGAAACTCAACTGTGTTCACCACATAAACACAGTGGCTACAAGAGCAGGTCAGAAGTTAGGAATACTGCAGTGAGTAACTCACCTCCTGACTCCTCAAAGCCTGTCTACCATCTAAAAGGCACAAGTTAGGAGTGTGATGGAATACTCCCCACTTGCGTGGATGAGTGCAGCCCCAACAACACTCAAGAAGCTTAACACCATCCAGGACAAAGCAGTCTGTTTGATTGGCACTCCATCCACAAGCATCCACTCCCTCCACTACTGACGCTCAGTAACAGCAGTGTGCAATTCACCAGAGATTCTCAGACAGCACCCTCCAATCCCATGATCACTTCCATCTAGAAGGACAAGGGAAGCAGATACATAGGAACACCACTACCTTCAAGTTCCCCTCCAAGCCACTCACCATCCTGACTTGAAAATATGCTGCCGTTCCTTCACTGTCACTGGGTGAAAATGCTAGAATTCCCTCCCTAATGGCATTGTGGGTCAACCCACAACAGGAGGACTGCAGCAGTTCAAGAAGGCAGTTCACCACCACCTCCTCAAGGGCAACTAGGGACAGGCAATAAATGCTGGCTAGCCAGTGATGCCCATGTCCCACAAATGAATAAAAAACAAAAGGTGCTGGTAGGATCATATCTGGAGTGCTGTGAATGGTTTTGATCCCCTTATTTAAGGAAATATATTGTTTCATTGGAGGCAGTTCAGAGAGAAGTTCAATAGGTTGATCCCTGATAAGGAGAGATTGTCTTATGAGCAAAGGCTAAACATTTTTTTTTCCCTGTATACATTGACAGGACAAGGACATCACTGACTAGGCATTTATTGTCCATCCCTAACTGCCCAGATGGCAGTTCAGAGTCAATCACATTGCTGTGTGTGTGGAGTCACTTTTAGGCCAGACCAGGTATGGATGGCAGTTTCCTTCCATAAAGGACATTAGTGAATCAGATGGGTTTTTCCCAACAATCGGCAATGGATTCATGGTCATCATTAGACTCTTAATTCCAGATATTTTTATTGAAATCAAATCTGCTGTGATGGGATTTGAACCCAGGTGCCCAGAATTTTATCCAGGTCTGTGGATTAACAGTCCAGCAATAATACCACTAGGCCACTGCATTTTATCCAAAAGCAATCCTACTCATTGGAGTTTAAAAGAATGAGAAGTGATCTCATTTAAACATATAGGATTTGCGAGGGGCTTGGGACAGCCTAGGACCAGAGGCGATAGTCTCAGAATAAAAGGGTGCCAATTTAAAACTGAGATGAGGAGAAATTTCTCATCTCAGAGGTTTGTGAGTCTTTGTAACTCCTTGCCGCAGAGATCCACAGAGGCAGACTCCTTGTGTATATTTAAGGCTGAGATAGATTCTTGATCAGTAGGGAAATCAGGGTAATGGCGGAAAGGCAGGAAAGTGGACGTGAGGAATGTCACGTCCGCATTGATCCTATTGAATGGTAGAGCACCCTCAAGGGCCTGAGTAGCCTCCTCCTGTTCCTATTTCTTATGGTCATATGGTGTATTACCTTAGATTCCTGCCTATGTATGACATAGCTATTTTCCCAAGATTGCACATTTGTTTTCTTCTTGTTGCATTTATTTGGATAACAATGGGAATATTGTGACTTGATCGGCACATTGACAAGCACGAAAATCCGATGAGACAATATGGTTGTTGTACAAAAGGGCACAGAGTGCAGAGGGAGAACAGATAGAAGACCATCAATAACCTAGTTCATATTCATTACACTCATGGATCTTCTGTGCACTAATACGGATGCCTGTGTTTCATGTTTCCAGCATTCATTGCTTTTTATCCATCTGCTCTTTAATATGTGTGTGACCATACAAACAGCTACATTTTCTCAGAATGAATTTACCAATTGTTTAATGTGTTATTTAATTGTTACAGAAGCTATCGCCTTTCCCAGGCAGCAAAATGCTGCCCTCCTAAACCAAGAAAACAAGCAAGAGCAGGCAAGCACTGCCAAGATAATCAGGAGAAGAACCAGGAGAAAATCCAACAGCCGCTTTGCAGAAAGAATAATAGAAACCAAGGCAAGACTGCTGATCCTGGGTGGGTTTTACCAGACAGTTCTACATCACCAAGAGCTGTTCCCGCACCTGTGATAACTACAAATTTGATGCAACCATCAGTTATAGCCATCAAGTCAGAACTGACTGAGGACATTGCTGAGTGAAAACAAGGAGAGACTCTGAATGCCTCTGACCCCCTCAGAGGATTTTAGCATTTCACAATCCTAACGTTTCCCACAGGACTTCCAACTAGACTCCCACGCTACTGAAAGGCAACAATACAAATGGAGCATTATTGTCGCACCAGGAGATAACTGAGAAACTGTGATAATCACATTTCAGAGTTGATGCATTAAAAGAATGAGCAATGCCTTACTTGTGGCATTTTTTTTCCTGTGTCAGAGCAAATCAGTAATTCAGAAAAAAATCTAATGGATTAGAATAGTTAGCTGCAGAACAGAGGCTGTGAGAGCGAATCATTTCAAACATGCTACAGATTAATTGGGTTTCCATCCATCCAGTTTTGGATTTTGAGAAAGATGGCCCTCACCACCGCGCTCCATATTAAAGACCCGGGTTTCTGGAAAACAAGCGACATCCGTATCAATGATATCCACAGTGCTGTGCCACACAATTATGTAACAGCTAATAGTTCTTTCGAGTACTTTTCAGTCACACCTCATCACAATACAATTATCCACACATATATTCTCCACACAAGGTCTGGCCTCCCCCACAGTACCTATTGAATCCTCCCAGCCCTAGTTTCCACTCTCTCAGTACACATAGCAGATTAGAGACAAAAAGATTATAACAAATGTGAAATGAGACAAAGAAACTTCAAGCTAAATGTAAGTTTGAACTTTTTAGGAAGTCAATCAATATATTCTGCTTCATGCACTGGGCTGTTTGTTCTTTACAATTATTTTTTATAACTCCATTTGACACACATATATATATCCAGAAACTGAGTGGTTTTTTTTCCATCACCAAATCACCATGACATCTTGCTTTTGTTTTTAACTACTAACCACCACCAGTAAATCACCCATGTGGCCAATTAGATATTTACATGTGAAACACGTTAAGGGCAATGCAAACCATTCCATTTCATTTAATTGTCCATATGGAAATTCATTTCAAGTACATTGCTCATTCATTCAGAAAATGGCACATCAATGCATAATAACAATAAAAATAAAGAAAATTAGTCCATCACAGAGCTCCAACTTTAATTAAAATGTATTAAAACCTATTCCAATACATTAAAATAATCAATCATTAAATCACAACATGACTACACATCTTTATTCACTCATCAAACTGTTGTTAAAAACTATAATAGATGAGGGGATGTGTGAGCTCAAGAACCATTTTGTCCTCATCTAAGGGATTACAATCTTTTCCCTGAATGCACCCAACATTAATACTAAGATAGGGAGTGCCTCTTACTCTTCATGACTCTATTTACTTTCAACAAAATTCTTTGACAGCAGATTTCATCGGGAAAGATCTGCACATCAAATACCTTTCACAGTGCCACGAAAAAGTCTACTTTCCTAAGACTATGTACCAGGGGAAACATCCAAACAGAATACCACTCTCAACTAAAGCTGTATTGAAGAATTCTTAAGTGTCTGTTTCTTAGATGTGAAGCAGCCTTGTATTTGTGTGGGCACATTGGCTGAGAATTATGTGGATAGCACATTTAGACAGGTAGTCACACCGCAGCTCAGGAACTAGAGGAAAGAAGGGAATGGGTGACCACCAGACAGTCCAGAAAGAACAGGCAGGTAATGTCGCAGTTTGCTGGGGCCCCACCCACTAACCAGTATTCCATTTGGGAAGCTGACGAGGGTGCTGGTACCTTGGATGAATACAGTCAGACCAAGCTTCTGGCACCACAAGCAGCTTAACAGTACGGGGGTTTAGAAGAAGAAGAAAGAGCAATAGTGCTAGGGGATTCTTTAATCAGGGGAGCAGACAGGCATTTCTGCAGCTGAAGATGTAACTGTAGGATGTTACCTCCCTGGTACCAGGGTCAGGGATGCCACTGAACAGCAGCAGGGGATCCTGAAAGAGGACGGTGATGAGTTAGAGGTCACGGTACATGTTGGTACTAATGATATGGGCAAAGTGAGGAATGAGGTCTTGCATCAAGAATTCAGGGAGCTAGGCACTATATTAAAAAGCAGGACCTCAATGGTAGTGATCTCTGGATTACTTCTGGCGCCATGTGGTGGCAAGTTTAGAAATAGGAAAGTAGGATGGATGAATGCATAGCTCAGGAGTTGGTGCAAGAGGGAGGGTTTTAGATTCCTGGCTCACTGGGACTGTTTTGGGAAGGTGATACAAGTCTGCAACTGAACCGCATTGGGACCAACATCCTTGCAGAAAGGTTTGCTACTGCTGTTGGGAGGAACTTAAACTAGTCTGGCAGGGGAGGGGCCACAGAATATCGATGAAACAGAGATACATCATGCTACAGCAAAGGAAGCAAGTCACAGTGAGTTCAGCTATGCTGAGTGTCAAGAGAGGAAGGCAAGGCTGGATGGTCTTTACTTTAATGCTAGGAATGTAATAGCTAAGACTAAGTTAATGGCATTGATTAACACATGGAAGTTTGGCATTATTGCCATCACAGAAACAGAGTCGAGGGAAGTGCTTTGAATGGTAACTCAACATTCTGGGGTATAGGATCTTTAGGTGAGACAGAACAGGATGTAAAAAAAGGTAGTAGTGTAGCACAATGAATTAAGGACGCAATTACTGCAATGAGCGATGATTCTTGGAAGGCTCCTCAAAACAAGGCATTGTGGGCAGATCTTGGGAATCTTAAGGGGGCAGCTATTTTACTGGGAGTGTATTGTAGGCCCCCAAAGAGTCAGTGGGAAATAAAGGAGCAAATATGTAGACAGTTCACAGAGGTGTGTAAGAGTAATAATCAAGTAATTATACCACAGCATTTCAACTTTCCCAACATAAATTGGAGTAGTCATAATGTTAAGGGTTTAGAGGGGGTGGGATTTTTGAAATGTATCCAGGGGAGTTTTTTGTATTAATATGTAGAAGGTTCAACAAGGGATGGTGCAGAGCTGGATCTAGTTCTGGGGAGAAAAGCTGGACATGTTCTTGTTGTGGCAGTGGGGGAAGATTTAGGCAATAATGACCACAACACAGTACAATTCAAATTTGTTCTGGACGAGGCAAAAAGATGGCCTGCAAAAGATGGCTCTGGGGGAAAGGCAGATTTTCTTGAAATTAAGCAGGATCTGGCCACAGTAGGCTGCAAACAGCTACCTGCAGGTAAGTCTATAACGGAGCAGTGTGGGGCATTTAAAAAAGAGCTGGATAGAGTACAGTCCATCATGTACATGTTACAAGGAAATGTAGGAGTACTAAGTCCTGGATGTCCAGGACAATTCAGGACTGGATAAAGAAGAAGAATAGGGCTTTTAGCAAGTCCAAAGAGAACAATTCAACTGCTGCCTGAGAGGAATTCAGGAAGTGCTGGAGGGAACTTAAGAAAGCAATTAGAAGAGTATAAAGGGGACATGAAAAAGGACTTGCGAACATGATTAAGGAGAATCCTAAGATTTTTTATAAATACATTAAAGGGAAGAGGTTAACCAGAGATCAAGTAGGACCCATTAGGGACCAAGGGGCCAACCTATGTGTGAAAACGTAGGATATTGGAAGGATGTTGAATGACTACTTCTCTTCCTCTTCACTCTGGAAAAGATGAACATAGGTACGGAATTCAGTAAAAGGGACTATGAGGAACTTGCTGACATAGAAAATGGGGAGATATTGGAAGCTCTGTCAGCTATAAAAACAGACAGATCCCCTGGCCCAGATGAATTGCATCCCAGGTTGCTGTGGGAGGGGAGGCAAGAAATTGTCGGGACTCTAACACAAATTTTTAATTTCTCTCTGGCCACAAGAGAAGTACCAGAGGACTGGAGGTTGGCTAATGCAGTTCCGCTATTTAAGAAGGGTGGTAGAGATGAATCAGGAAATTACAGAATGATGAGTGCCACTTCAGTGGTAGGGAAGCTATTGGAGAAAATTCTGAAGGAGTGAATTAATACCCACTTAGAAAGGTATGTGTTAATTAGGGATAGTTATCATGGCTTTGTCAGAGGGAGGTCATGCCTAACATATTTGTTAGAATTTTTTGAAATTGTGATCAGGTGTTTGGATGAGGGAAGTTCAGTTGATGTTGTTTATATGGATTTTAGCAAAACTTTTGACAAGGTCTCACATGGGATACTGATTGAGAAAATTAAAGAAAATGGAATTGAGGGAAACTTGGCAAGATGGATCAGAAACTGGCTTAGTAATAGGACACAAAGGGTAGTGGTAGAAGGCTATTTGAGTGTCTGGAGGCCGGTGTCCAGCAGTGTACCACAAGGATCAGTACTGGGACCCTTATTGTTTATTATATACATAAATAATGTAGATAAAAATGAGGGGAAAATGTTAAACAAATTTGCAGACAACACCAAGGTTGGTAGTGTGGTTAACAGCGAAGAAGATGGTTGTAGAATACAGGAAGATACAGATGGTTGGTCAGATGGTCAGATGGACAGACCAGTGGCAGATGGTAAATAACCCTGATTAAGTACAAAGTGATGCACATTGGAAGACCAAAATGCGGGAGTATTTAATGAATGGCAGGACACTGGGTGGAGGAACAGAGGAATCTTGGGGTAATTATTCACAGATCCCTGAAGTCAGCAGAGTACGTGAATAGGATAGTTAAGAAGGCATATGTGACACTTGCTTTCATCAGTCGTGACATAAGTATAAAAGCAAGGAGGTAGTGTTGGAATTTTACAAAGTGTTGGTCAGGCACAACTGGAATACTGTGTGAAGTTCTGGTTGCTTCACTACAGGAAGGATATGATAGTACTAGAGGGGGTACAGAGGATGTTCACCAGGATGTTGCCTGGAATAGAGAAATTGAGCTATAAGGGGGGATTAGATAGGATTCAGTTCTGAGGAAGGGTCACCGGATCCAAAACATTAACTCTGTTTTTTCCTTCAAAGATGCTGTCAGACCTGCTGAGCTTTTCCAGCAACTTTGTTTTTATTCGTGATTTATAGCATCTGCACTTCTTTCGGTTTTTATTGTGTTAGATAGGATTGGATTGCCTTCTTTAGAGCAGAGAAAACTTGGGGGGGACATCACTGAGATGCATAAGATTATGAAGGATATGGTCAGAGTGAATAGAGAGCACTGTTCCCCTTGGCTGAGGGGTCAGTCATGAGAGACCATAGTTTTAGGGTAGGGGCAGGATATTCAGAGGGGATTTGGGAAAAAACATTTTCACTCAGTGGGTGGTGGGCATCTGGAATGCACTGCTTGGGAAGGTAGTGGAGGCTGGAAACCTTACAACCTTCAAAAAATATTTGGATGAGTACTTCAAATATCACAGCATTCAACAATGTGGGACAAGTGCAGGATATTGGGATTAGTGCACTTTTAGTGGTAGTCATGTCGATGCAGAGTCGACAGACCAAAGGGCCTTTTCTGCACTGTATGAACTTATTGAATTAGTTAGCATTACATTTTTGATATGCAGGCTCAGTTGGCTGTCCAATGCAGAGTAATGCCAATAGCATGGGTTCAATTCTTCCACTGGCTGAGGGTTACCATGAAGGATGCTCCATCTCAACCTTTCCCCTCATCTGAGATGTGGTGACCCTCAGGTTAAATGAGAGAGCAGTCCTATGGTCGGAGGAACTATGCTAATTTTACCTTTAACTTATGCTTTGTACTGCTCATGGCACTGTCTCCCAGAATCCTCACTGAAGCATGGTTGGTCCTCTGGCTTGGTAGAAATGGTAAAAAAAAGGTGGGAGGTTTCTGGACCATGACATTATGGATAGTAGTTGAATAGAATTCTGCTGCTGATGAAGACCCATGAGTTTTTATGGATGCCCAATTTTGGGCTGACTATTCTGCTCTAAACCTATACCATTTAGAGCAAAAATAGTGCCACACAACGCAATGGAGGGAATCATCCTTGTGATGATAGTATCTGGTCTTCTTTACAAGGGCTGTCCAATGCTCAGTTTGTCCAATACTATCATGGATTGTTAGTAGTGATGCCAACTAGGTTTTTCTTTGTTGTTGGCTTTCTCAGTATCTTCCGCAGGTCCAGTCTGGCTGACGTCGAAATAGCTCCACAGAGGCCACAACCCAGTCACCAAGTCACCCTTTATTTACACATGGAGAGTCTTTGACACTGATCCATCTCTTTCAGAGCCAGATCTCAGAATGAACAGGCCCTCTGACAGTCCTGTTTATATCTGTCAGCCAGGGGTTCCTGATTGGACCAAATTAAGAGCCCCAGTCAGGGAACTCATATTCCGTGAGGTCCACCTGTCGACCTCATTACATTCTCCCCTTCTGAGTCCGAGGACATAGGCTGGTTCCTTTTTTTGTAGCTTCTCCTTGGGTGTTTTAGCACCGGGTCAGATTCTTCCAACTCTGCCTCTGATACAGGTGGTGTGTAATGTGTAGTAGCTCTCAGTAGTATTAATTCTCTTCTTCATGTGGCAAAGGCGTCAAGGCAGTGACATCCACCGTGTCCACCTCAGATTCTGAAATATCCTCAATGTTTGAAGGAGAGGAACACCCATTGGTTCCAGAACAGTAGAACATAGAACAGTACAGCACAGTACAGGCCCTTCGGCCCACGATGTTGTGCCGACCTATTATCCTACTTTAAGATCAAACTACTCTGCATATCCTACATTATACTATCATCCATGTGCCTATCCAAGAGTCGCTTAAATGTCTCTAATGTATCTGACTCCACTACCAGTGCTGGCAGTGCATTCCACACGCCCACCACTCTCTGTGTAAAGAACTTACCTCTGACATCTCCCCTATACCTTCCTCCAATCAACTTAAAATTATGTCCCCTTGTAATAGTCATTTCCGCCCTGGGAAAAAGTCTCTGGCGATCCATTCTATCTATGCCTCTCATCATCTTGTACGCCTCTATCAAGTCACCTCTCATCCTTCTTTGATCCAATGAAAAAAGCCCTAGCTCCCTCAACCTTTCCTCATAAGACCTGCCCTCCAGTCCAGGCAGCATCCTGATAAATCTCCTCTGCACCCTCTCTAAAGCTTCCACATCCTTCCTATAATGAGGCAACCAGAACTGAACACAATATTCCAAGTGTGGTCTAAGTAGGAAAGGCATTTGAGGAGCCGAACACATTTTTCTCCTGCACCGTTTGCGAGTTTGCGGCCTTCATGTGGTCCACATGCTTGTTCAGGGCCATCACGCACACCCAAACTTTACACGTCACTGGAGATGTCATCACATCAATCATGCCTCTTACCCATGCAGGGCCATTCCCATGATTCCTACACCAAACTTCACCACCTGAAGCAAACTCTCTCTCTCATTTAGTTGTGTCCAGCATTAGCATTCTAGGAAGATCAGATTTAACCTGGTGCAGCTCCCCATTAGCAACTCTGCTGGAGCTAACCGCATAGCTGCATGAGACATGGTCCTACAATCAAACAGGAACAGGGACGGTTTGGTATCTAATGAAGATATAGGCTATTCCTTTAAGTCTGCCTTCAAAGTTTGGTGACTCTTTCTGCCAGACCTTTGGATGATGGATGATATGGAGCTGTCCTTATATGTCAAATACCATTTGACTTTCGGAAATACTCAAAATCCCTACTGGTAAACGATGGCCCATTATCTATGACCAATGCTTCTGGGAGTTCGGATATTGCAAAAGGTACATATGGTTTTTCTATCCTCTTCTCCATGTTGACTAAGAACACTGACCCCATCAAAGGACCTATATAGTCAATATGTAACCAAGTCCACGAATGTGAGAGAGCTGCCGGTGGTAATTTTTGTCCTTGTTGGCACTCTGGGCACTGCCCGACCAACACAGCTATGTCTTCATCCAATCCTAGCTGCCAGATATAACCCTTCACCAAAATCTTCATTTTGGAAACCATGGATGACCCTGGTAGAGTTCAGCCAGTATCTGGCAAAGACCTTTGCTCGGGACAATCACTCTTGCTCCCTAGAACAATATGCCATCCTCTACTGTGATTGTAGTCCTGCGATTTCCTCCAGATGCAAAAAGGTTTCAATTGTGGTTGCGATGGCCTTTTGGAATCCCCCTATCCCCGCCAGCTGTTTCAGTTTTGCCAGGACCGGATCTTTCTACTTCCAAAATCTGATATTGTCAGGTGTGGCTGGAAGCATGTCCAATAAGTTTAAAACCATTATGGACTCTTCCAGTGGAAGTACCATCGGTGGTGTATCTGACAGCAGGAGGCAACTCAATTCTTCCGCATTTGCTTCTTGGCCTCCCAGATAGTGTTCCAACTTGTAATGATATACACCTAGTATTACAGCCCACTGTTGAATTTGGCCTGAAGCTATGGATGGCAATGTGTTTTCCTCTTTAAGTAAACCTAGCAGGTTATTACAAATTTACATACGTAAAGGTATTGGTGGGACTTCCTTACTCCAAAAGTGACCGCCAAACCTTCCTTCTGTATTTGCATTATTACTCTCTGCATTAGTCAAAGTCCTGGATGCATATGCTATTGGGTGCTCCTCTCCATTGGCCTACCTTTGACCTAATACTACCCCAGTGCCATAAGGGGAGGCATTGCATGTCAATACCAGATCTCACTTGGGATCATAGCGTGCCAACACCTTACAGGATGATTTCTTCACTTCCTGGAAAGCTATGGCTCGACTATATTACCATTTCCAAGGCTGACCCTTATTTAAGAGTTGATGCAAAGGTGCCAGGATGGAGGCCAGATTATGTACAAACTTTCTGTAACATTTCATCAGTCCAAGGAAAGACCTAAATCTGATTTGGGAGCCAGGACACCTTTGATTGCTATCATTTTATCTTCCAACAGGTGTAACGTGGTCTTGTCAACTCTATAGGTCACTTGGGGTGCCTGGAACACACATTTTTCCCTTCTAAGGCTTACACCTGCCTGGGAGAAACATGTAAGAACTATGTCAAAGTTCTCTAAATGCTCCTTATTGGTGTTCCCTGTGATTAACACATCATCTAGATAAATGGCAACCTGGGATTGACCTTGCAAAATGTCCTGCATCGTCTGTTGAAAAATTGCACAGGCTGACAATGCCCCAAATGACAGCCTTGTATATTGGTATAAACCCGTATGGGTATTAACTGTAGCATACATCTGGTAATTCTCATCTTATAACAGTTGAAAGCACACATGGCTAATGTCCAGCTTTGTGAAGGACAACTCCCTTGCCAGCTTTGCATATAAATCCTCTGTGTGAGGGACTAGGTATTTATCCAGTGCAAAAATCCCACCAAGGTAAACCAACCCATCAGACTTCACAACTAATATAACCAGTGCTGCCCATTCCACAAACTGGACCGGTTTGATGATTCCTTCGCTTTCCAGCCTCCTGATTTCTGCCTCCACTTATGCCCATAAGGCAAATGGCACTGGGCAGGCCTTTCAGAATCATGGAATTGCTTCCTGGTCAAAATACAAGGTGGCCTTTTCTCCTTTGATAGCCCCTAGACCTTCCTGAACGTCCTCCAGGTATTTACTTAGGACTTCACAGGCAGCCATTTTCTCTTGCAAAGCTGAGCCAATCAAGGTGAATCTTTCTCAACCAGTTTCACCCCATCAAGCTTGGACCCAAGCCTTTTATTACAATCGATGGTAAGTGAACCAACTGCTTCGCATAAGAGACTGGAACCAAAGTTGTACCCTTAATCTGTAAAGGTTCCCCAGTGTAGGTTCGCAGTCTAGCTGAGGTCTTGCGCAAGCCCAAGGGTTGGAGTCCAGAATGAATTTTGTTACCATTCAACCAGGCATTTATTTTGATTGGTTCTGATTTGGATGATGCTGAGCAATTTAACTGTTCCAAATCAGATATAAGTGGACTTTCAGGGTGTGGAGACCAGCCTATGAGTTCTGTTACTCAATTTAGGTCTAGTGGGACTCTTGCTGTCTCAAGTCTGCATACCAGCAGCAACTACAATGGCTTGCTGGCCCAGATCCTGAAGAAAATTTTAATAATTTGGCCAATTCTTGGCTTTATTTTGCTGTGGGCTGACCTCGAGTCCCTCTGTTCAAGATATGTCCTGAGTGAGGCTACGCAATTGCCTTCACTCAAGTAGTTTTCCCCAAGCTTGGTCAGCCTGGTGAGGGTGTCCACTTCCATCGGAAGACCCTGTAACTCATGCTCCACTTGCTGCATTTTCCAATGACTAAGCTAGTTATCGTGCCTGTTTGAAGTTCAGTTGGACTTTAGCTAGTAGGCGCTTTTGCATGGTTCCATCATTAGTCCCACATACCAAAAGTCTCTCAGCATCTCATTAAAGATTAAACCAAAGCCACATGCCTCTGGCAGTCAAATTAACTTAGTCAAAAATCCTAGTACAGTTCCCCCGGCTCTTGCCGAGTAAAACTGATGGCATCTCAGAATTAGTGGAAGCTTGGTGTCATAATATTCCTTAACTAAATCCATCAGCTCTTGAAAGTTTTTAGTATCTTGTGCCTAAAGGGAAAGTTAGGCTCCTAATAACCGAAAAAGCTGCAGGTCCACAAGCTGTCTGGAGAATTGCTCATTGCTTTTCATCTAACGAGCTGCCAGAGGACGTGGAGAAAGCTGGTACAATTACAACATTTAACAGGCATCTGGATGGGTGCATGAATAGGAAGGGTTTAGAGGAATATGGGCTAAATGCTGGCAAATGGGTCTAGACTAGGGTATTGAAGTGCCCTGAATAGAATACATGCTGTGCCTTTGCTGTCCTCAGTGCTTCTTCAATACATTATTCAATATGTGTGAGTGCTGGTTGGCATGGACGAGATTAACCCAAGGATCTGTTTCCATGCTGTACATCTCTATCACTCTCTGACTCTGTCTGCCCCCATGTCACTTGTCTGGAAAAGATAATGCATTCTTTCCACACACTGGGCTCAGTCTTTGACGGCAGTGTCGAAAGAGTCAAGGTTCCGACAAAAAAGCGTAATGCCAGAGATGCTTACCCCACCTCAAAGATGACTGTTACGACAAATTTCTCGCATCACCACTGAAATAACTCCTTAGAATTGCTACAAATCTCACCGTTAGGATTCAACCAGTTTGATCAGTAGAGGTGCTGTTGAGCCACTCTCAGCAATGGGTATTGAAGTGCCCTGAATAGAATACATGCTGTGCCTTTGCTATCCTCAGTGCTTCTTCAATACATTATTCAATATGTGTGAGTGCTGATTCATCTGCAGGAAGAGGGCAGTCAGTAGGAATCAACAGGAGGGTTCCTTGCCCATGTTTGACTTGAACCCATGGAAGCTGGAATCAATGTCGAGGACTCCCACTCTCTCCTGACTGTATAGTATTGTTTTTCCCCATCACGCATGGACGTGCTCAGCTGGTGATATGGGACATATCAAGAATGTTGTTGCAGGAATCTGGGACATTAGCTGTAAGGTCTGATTGGATGAGTATAACAATGTTGGGCTGAATGCACTTTATCATTTCTGGTACCCAGATTGATGGCACATTGTTCATTCAATGGAGATGGTCACTGCCTGCACGTGTGAGATGCAAATGTTACTTGCCACTCAGCAGCCACGCCTAGATATTGGACAGGTCTTACTGCATCTGGGCATGAACTATTCAGTATCTGGCAAGTTATAAACGGAACCAAACTCTGTGCAGTTATCAGTGAGCATCCCACTTCTATTTATGATGGACGATAGGTCATTGATGAACCAGCTGATGATAGTTGGGTATAGGACATTACCCTGTGCGGCATCAAGGAGACCTGGGAACCCCGGGGCAAACTCTCTGGTGGATAGATGACACATAGGAGGATGGTCGTGGTTGTTGGAGGTCAGTTATCTCAGCTCCAGGACATCTCTGCAGGAGTTCCTCAGGGTAGTGTCTGGACCCAACCATCATCAGTTGCTTCTTCAATGACCTTCTGCAAGTTCCCCTCCAAGCCAGTCACCATTCTGACTTGGAAATATATCACCACTCCTTTACCATGATTGGATCTAAATCCTGAAACTGCTTCCCAACATCACTGAGGGTCAACCTACACCCCAGGAACTGGAGCACTTAAAGAAGGCAGTCCACCACCAACTACTTCAAAGCAATTAGAGAGGGAAATAAGTGCTGGCCCAGGCAGTGATATCCAGATTGTATGAAAAAAGGCGTAGTTTAGGTTTGCTGGAATGGTACCCACTGACTATTCAACCCTCCTCACTCACTGCTCCCTCCACCTACCTCACTGCCCACTTTACCTACATCACTCACAGATCACTCCACTCCCTTCATTCACTGCCCACTTTACCTACATCACTCACAGATCACTCCACTCCCTTCATTCACTGCCCACTTTACTCGCTTCAAATACTGCCCACTCTACCCATCTCAGTCATTGTGCAGTCAACCCACCTCAAACACTGCCCACCTCACTCAGTGGCCATTCTACCCAACCTGCCACTGTTTGCACCTGACCACACTAGTCACACGATCCATCCGCTACCCTACTTGAAGATACTTTAAATCCTATGTCAAGGAAACAATTTCTTATTACAGCTGTCTTTCATTCTCAGATAAGTGGAACACTGATGGACAAATTTGACCGTGGCACTTGGAGACTCAGGCAATAGCTGGAGAACTGGCTAGAGACCTATGCTGCCTCCTCTACAAGGGCAGCCAGTACTACTTGCCAACCAAGCAGTTAAGAGCTCACTGGTGATGTTACATTTGGATCAGGATCTGAGCAATGGGATGTCCAGCTTGCCAAAATTGCTAATCAGGCAGATGCCAAAAGGTCAATTACTCAGCAGTGCCACTGGGTGGTGGCTATTTACAGAAAATACATCCAACAGAGCTCAGGATTGCATACCAATGCAGGTCAGAGGTAAGAGGTGGTGGAAGGTGTTTCACAGGGTTAAAATAGCAGCAGAGGGAGTTTAAGGGGTTAGTAACATTGGCAGGGTTGTTATCTCTCAGCAGTTTCACCTTCCTAATGCTTGCTCCCTCTATCTGGAACTGGTTAGCTTTGAATGAGGGACACCCCTGGGACAACACCATGTTTCCATTTGGTGTTCCCTGTGTGGCAATAGGCCCAACCAATACTCTGGGTTAATAACTGTGGTGGCAGGAAGAGGCTCTTCATTGGGCATTAACTTAACATCCTCAATTAGCAGCAGGATGGGAAAGTTATCCATGGACCTTCCTACCACTGACTTGATTGAAGTGAATGGGAGACGGAGGCAGAGGATCCTCTACCTCCAAACCTACTAATGAGGAGAGGTTAAAATACATCTCTGAATGTGCTGAAACCTATTTGCATTTAAAATTCAGACAAGCATTCATACTGGTTACAGCTGTCCACACAACAGAATTCTCTTAGGGATCAACCATACAAACACTATAATTAGGACCAGTAGTAGGCCAGACTGCTCCACCATTCAATAAAATAGTTGTTGACCTATCTGTGGTTCACATTCCACATTCCCAACTATCCCGCAATACCCTTTGCTTCCCCTGCTTATCCAAGATCTACGTATTTTGCCTGGAAAATATTCAGTAACCCTACCTCCACTATCTTCTGAGACAGAGTTACACAGTGACACAACCTCCTCAGAGAAAAGGTTTTCTCTTATTTCTGTCTTAAAAGGGTGACCCCTCATTCTATAAGTGTCCCCTAGCTCTGAAATCACTCTCAAGATTAAACATCCCTTCATGTCCACCCAGTCAATACAAGGCCATTCAGGATCGAATAAACCTCAATCAAATCACCCCTTGCACTTTTGTACTTTAATGAAAACCAGCCTAGGCTGTTTAATCTTTCATCATAAGGAAACCTGCTCATTTTAGGTGTCAATCTCGTAAACTTCTTCGAATCCACCTCCAACGTATTTATATCCTTTCTTATATACGGAGACCAAAACTACACACAGTACTCATGATATGTTCTCACCAATGCCCTGTATAAGTGAAGCATTAAATCGTTACTTTTATGATCAATTCCGGTCAATCATAGAAGCTAGCATCCCATTCGTCTTTCTGGTTATTACTTCCTGCATACTGACCTTCTGTGGCTCAGGCACTGGGCCACCTCGATTTCCTCTGCCTCCCAGAATTCTGCAGACGTTCTCTATTTTTTGTTCTTCCTTCCAATTTCACAATTTTTCACATTA
This sequence comes from Rhincodon typus, assembly GCF_021869965.1. Classification (NCBI taxonomy): domain Eukaryota; kingdom Metazoa; phylum Chordata; class Chondrichthyes; order Orectolobiformes; family Rhincodontidae; genus Rhincodon; species Rhincodon typus. The sequence continues at coordinate 6,457,558 of NC_063338.1, forward strand.
AACTCCATCTGTCAGATTGTTGCCCACTCATTTAACATATCCATATCACCATTCCAGTTTGTTCTGAACTCTGCAAAAGGCTTCCCATTTTCCTCACAAACTGTCTAACCTGGCTTGATTTTAATGGACTTCTAAGACCCCGCACCATCCGATGCGAGAGGAAACCTGATTTCCATTTCCCATTTCATAAAGTTGATCAGACCTTGGTGTGGGAGTTGTGCTTTTGTACACAAGCCATTCCCAACCGACAAAAAAGGCCAGAAGAAAGTGTCATGGGATCGGGAATGCTGAGCAGGATCCTCCAAATAAACTATGCGGCCATTCATACACCAAAATGCGAATCGAGTCCTGGCCAAAATTCAGCTCCATGTTCTGGTTGTAGAAACAGAAAACCAGGAAGAAACCTTGAGAGAATCCAATTTGAAAATCCGCAGCAGGGCAAAGGTGAATTGTAGGCAGGTGAGGCACACTCAGTACTTTGGTGAACAAAATCCATGTTTTGCAGACAGCTACAGAGAGTGAACAAGTCCGAGATCTGTTTGAGGATCAGCATGTAGTAGCTGAGAGGAAGTACAGTGGAAAATGGTGAGCTGTGGGGACCTGACACATGAGGCAGCCTCTGTGTTGCAGAATAAATGTTGGTGTCAGGCATAACAACAGGAGTGACCTTTGCATGAGGTTGGGTCAGGATGTCTCATGCAATTACATGCTCATCAATTCATCACGTAGTCGAATGCAAACAGACCACTGCAGGTTAAGGGGCAGGTGGGCAGGAAGTTCTTAACTTGCTAGGACCTTCTGATATTGAATTTCCTGATGCCACATTTAATATGCTCTCAGACAAGACTTCACTCTCTGTTAGCCAACAGCTTCACTCAACCTCTGTTAGTCACTCCTAGCCAACACTGGAGATGTCAGAAACGACACAGAAAGTGGCCCTATAGCTCAGTGATGCCTCTGTACAGGCTCTCCTGTAAACCATCCATGAGAAAAGGGATGGTTACAGAAGGCCATCCCGAATGACAAAAGCAGCCTGGCCCAAGGTGGCGGTGGAGTTCTGCACCTTTGAGAGGCACAAGAGACAACATTGGCTCCAGTCCCATAAAAAGATGATGCTCTTCAAGGATGTGAACCGTTGCCTACTCAATGCAAAGTCACACTCATTTAAGGGAATAAAGCATTGCGAGTTGCCACTGAAAGAGTATTACACAGGAGGTTGGGTGACAGATATCTCTGTAAGATGTCTCGTGCATTGAATGCGTGCCACTCAATTTGGGTAGTGTGCTGTAAATTAAGTCCCAATCCTCCTGGAGTCATCACAATAGTTAAAGTTTAGCGCAAGGTTCCCCAATTTACCTGAATCAGAGATAGTAGGAACTGCAGATGCTGGAGAATCCGAGACAACAAGGTGCAGGGCTGGATGAACACAGCAGGCCAAGCAGCATCATAGGAGCAGAGAGGCTGACGTTTCGGGCCTAGACCCTTCATCAGAAAAGGGGGAGGGGAAGGGGGTTTTGAAATAAATAGGGAGAGAGTGGGAGGCGGATAGAAGAGGGATAGAGGAAACAAACAGGTCGAAGAGGTGGGGATGGAGCCAGTAAATCCCCGCCTCTTTGACCTGTTTGTTTCCTCTCCACCTATCCTCTCCTCTATCCCTCTTCTATCCGCCTCCCACTCTCTCCCTATTTATTTCAAAACCCCCTTCCCCTCCCCCTTTTCTGATGAAGGGTCTAGGCCCGAAACGTCAGCCTCTCTGCTCCTATGATGCTGCTTGGCCTGCTGTGTTCATCCAGCCCTGCACCTTGTTGTCCCCAATTTACCTGCCTTTCAGGCCAGATTGTGGAAAACATGGAACAGGCTTCTGTACTGAACAGGAATCACTATTTATTACAAGTAATTAGACTCTAGCTACAGCTAAACAGTTTCAAACCTTTGGTGTATAACAATGCAAATTAAAACGCTAATCCCCTCATAAAGTTCCCACTACACAGACAGACAGAGAGAGAGACAGTGACAGGATGAAATAAATTAAGGGTACAGTGGAAGGAGAGTTCAGTAGTCTTTGTTCCCAGGTTCTTTTGTAGAAATGATCTTTATGAGTTTTCTCCTGGCCACCACATTTCTTCAGTTGTCTTTCTCTGGAGGCTCTACATTCTTTGGATCTGGATGGTAAGAGGTACAGGATGGCAAGTACACTTACAATAAGTCCCTGACTAATCATTTAAAAATCACAGATTACAACAACTGCTGCAGGAAAGATAAATTGATTTTCTTCAGGTTTACCGTGAGGTCTGACTGCAGAGACAGATTGTTTCTGAGGTGGGGAAAATCTGAACACTTCCCCGTACCTGTAATATGCTTCCAGCTCCAAGCTGTTCAATTACCTGAGAACCAATCTCAATATCTTGGCAGACAAAAAGGTCTTTGTCATTTGCTCATAGCCCGATCAACTTCTTGTTGTCGGGTAGAAGCTGCATTTGTACACACCCTCATCTGCAGATCGTCTGCAAGTTGCAATCAAATGGCAATTACTTATTGTTCAAACAATTGTTTACACAATGCCTGCAATACATTTCAGGTTACATGCTTTCAAAACATACAGCACAGTTTGAAAGATAGTAGGAACTGCAGATGCTGGAGAATCTGAGATAACAAGGTGTAGAGCTGGACG